>NC_072458.1:24912868-24915074 GCF_027596085.1 Anoplopoma fimbria
CCAGGCCAGGCCAGGCCAGGCCAGGGCCAGGGCCAGGCCAGGCCAGGCCAGGGCCAGGCCAGGCCAGGCCAGGGCCAGGCCAGGCCAGGCCAGGGCCAGGCCAGGGCCAGGCCAGGCCAGGCCAGGGCCAGGCCAGGCCAGGCCAGGCCAGGGCCAGGCCAGGCCAGGCCAGGCCAGGGCCAGGCCAGGCCAGGCCAGGCCAGGGCCAGGCCAGGCCAGGGCCAGGCCAGGCCAGGCCAGGGCCAGGCCAGGGCCAGGCCAGGCCAGGGCCAGGCCAGGCCAGGCCAGGCCAGGGCCAGGCCAGGGCCAGGCCAGGCCAGGCCAGGGCCAGGCCAGGCCAGGCCAGGCCAGGCCAGGCCAGGGCCAGGCCAGGCCAGGCCAGGCCAGGCCAGGCCAGGCCAGGCCAGGGCCAGGCCAGGCCAGGCCAGGGCCAGGCCAGGCCAGGCCAGGCCAGGGCCAGGGCCAGGCCAGGCCAGGGCCAGGCCAGGCCAGGCCAGGCCAGGGCCAGGCCAGGCCAGGCCAGGCCAGGCCAGGGCCAGGCCAGGGCCAGGCCAGGCCAGGCCAGGCCAGGCCAGGCCAGGCCAGGCCAGGCCAGGCCAGGGCCAGGCCAGGCCAGGCCAGGCCAGGGCCAGGCCAGGCCAGGCCAGGCCAGGCCAGGCCAGGCCAGGCCAGGCCAGGCCAGGGCCAGGCCAGGCCAGGGCCAGGCCAGGGCCAGGCCAGGGCCAGGCCAGGCCAGGCCAGGCCAGGGCCAGGCCAGGCCAGGCCAGGCCAGGCCAGGCCAGGCCAGGCCAGGGCCAGGCCAGGCCAGGCCAGGCCAGGGCCAGGGCCAGGCCAGGCCAGGCCAGGCCAGGCCAGGGCCAGGCCAGGCCAGGGCCAGGCCAGGCCAGGCCAGGCCAGGCCAGGCCAGGGCCAGGCCAGGCCAGGCCAGGGCCAGGCCAGGCCAGGCCAGGCCAGGGCCAGGCCAGGCCAGGGCCAGGCCAGGCCAGGCCAGGCCAGGCCAGGCCAGGGCCAGGCCAGGCCAGGCCAGGCCAGGCCAGGCCAGGCCAGGGCCAGGCCAGGCCAGGGCCAGGCCAGGCCAGGCCAGGCCAGGCCAGGGCCAGGCCAGGCCAGGCCAGGCCAGGCCAGGGCCAGGCCAGGCCAGGGCCAGGGCCAGGGCCAGGCCAGGCCAGGCCAGGCCAGGCCAGGCCAGGGCCAGGGCCAGGCCAGGCCAGGGCCAGGCCAGGGCCAGGCCAGGGCCAGGCCAGGCCAGGCCAGGGCCAGGCCAGGCCAGGGCCAGGCCAGGCCAGGGCCAGGCCAGGCCAGGCCAGGGCCAGGCCAGGCCAGGCCAGGCCAGGCCAGGCCAGGCCAGGCCAGGGCCAGGGCCAGGCCAGGCCAGGCCAGGCCAGGCCAGGCCAGGGCCAGGCCAGGCCAGGGCCAGGCCAGGCCAGGCCAGGGCCAGGGCCAGGCCAGGGCCAGGCCAGGCCAGGCCAGGCCAGGCCAGGCCAGGGCCAGGCCAGGCCAGGGCCAGGCCAGGCCAGGGCCAGGCCAGGCCAGGCCAGGGCCAGGCCAGGCCAGGGCCAGGCCAGGCCAGGCCAGGGCCAGGCCAGGCCAGGCCAGGCCAGGCCAGGCCAGGGCCAGGCCAGGCCAGGCCAGGCCAGGCCAGGGCCAGGCCAGGCCAGGCCAGGCCAGGGCCAGGCCAGGCCAGGCCAGGGCCAGGGCCAGGCCAGGCCAGGCCAGGGCCAGGCCAGGCCAGGGCCAGGCCAGGCCAGGCCAGGCCAGGCCAGGCCAGGGCCAGGCCAGGCCAGGCCAGGCCAGGCCAGGCCAGGCCAGGCCAGGCCAGGCCAGGGCCAGGCCAGGCCAGGCCAGGCCAGGCCAGGGCCAGGCCAGGCCAGGCCAGGCCAGGCCAGGCCAGGGCCAGGCCAGGCCAGGCCAGGCCAGGGCCAGGCCAGGCCAGGGCCAGGCCAGGCCAGGCCAGGGCCAGGGCCAGGCCAGGCCAGGCCAGGGCCAGGCCAGGCCAGGCCAGGCCAGGCCAGGGCCAGGCCAGGGCCAGGGCCAGGCCAGGCCAGGCCAGGCCAGGCCAGGGCCAGGCCAGGCCAGGGCCAGGGCCAGGGCCAGGCCAGGGCCAGGCCAGGCCAGGGCCAGGGCCAGGCCAGGGCCAGGCCAGGCCAGGGCCAGGGCCAGGCCAGGCCAGGGCCAGGGCCAGGGCCAGGCCAGGGCCAGGCCAGGC
>NC_072458.1:24915174-24921237 GCF_027596085.1 Anoplopoma fimbria
TTGCGGCTACTGTCGTTGTTGCTGGGACAGCTGTGGTTGTTGCGGCTGCTGGTGTTGTTGTTGTTGCCGCTACTGTAGTTGTTGAAGGGGCAACTGTGGTTGTTGCTGCTGCAACTGTGGTTGGATAAATCAGTAAAACGTTCAGATTTTGATTCCACATTTGAAAAATGTTACAGCATCTTTTACTGGGAATCATCACTTAAACTTACCAACACACAGAAGTAGGATGACACAGATCTTCATCTTCATCATGGTAAACGGCTTTTCTGTTATACAAACACAAAAGCAGATTTTTAGTTACATTCAGTTAAGCAATAACAACTGTACATTTTGTAAAATCTGTAATTAAATTATTACTTACTGATATTCACACATATTGATACTTTGTTAGATATTGATGCAAACTAATACTATTCATTTAGAGGAAAAATAATGATCAGGTATCATAAATTAGGACTATCATTGCTTAACCATAAGCATCTACACTGTTTTCTGGAATAAAACATATTTCTTTGTCAAAAGATTTAACTTTTAATTTAAAACAACCGTCAAATATCAACATGTTTTTTTTTTGCCGTACACACACAATAACTAAAGCATTAGTTACACAAGGAGCACAGATAACTGTAACATAGATAATAAAGAACATATATAAAATTTCATAACATAGTAATTTAAAAAAAGGTTAGGAAACACAAATAGCATTAATTGAAATTGGGAAAATATTCACAATTGAAATACTTACATTTTTCTCTGGCCTTGACTTTTCTTGACTGCAGTGACTGAAGTTGCGATGCTCTCTGGTTGCTCCTGTTCACTGTCAGTTGTTTGCTGGTTGATGTCTTCCCTGAACAGGTAGCAGCTTTTATATCCACACAAAGCAGGTAAGATGACGTCAGGCTCTGCACAAGGACGTTAATTAAGTGCCTGTTCTTTTAAGGTGTGGCCATACGTTTATCATCTCATTCATAATAACTAATATTACATCATGAAGAAACCTGTCGAGCGACATTCTTCTCAGATATGACGTTGAATTCTTTTTTCCGAGTGGGGATACCTATGACGTTCATGTAAATGTTTGTTTACTTTCCTGACAAGATTAAAAATAAACTTTTTCGTCATTGTTCATCTTTGTCTTGTTTTGATTTGTTTTTGTGTGTATGTGTGTGTGTGGTAGTACCACACCTTCAGGAGAAGGTGTAGTACTACCACACCTTCAGGAGAAGGTGTAGTAACTCTCATGAGAATGAGCTGAATTCTTTAAGTGGTGTTCACTTTGGTGTCTTTGGTCTGAATACATCTGAATGAAATAAATCGTAGTGTGCAAAAAAAATGTATTTGTTTGTTGAAAAATATTTGTTGCTGATACTATATTTGTTGAGGCAGCAACATTTTTGGAATTTGTATCTGTATTTTAAGTGGAAAATAAGCGTAACAATCCTGATAAACAGCCGATGCCTATCATAAGATAAGATAAGATAAGATAAGATAATCCTTTATTAGTCCCGCAGCGGGGAAATTTGCAGGATTACAGCAGCATAGGGTATTGTGCACACAAGAGACAGTAAAAGAAAAACAAGATGAAAATAAAATGAAATACAAAACAAGTATTATAAATAAGCAATAAAAAACAGTAAAAAATCCACAATAACTGAATCAAAATCTAAATGTTATCCTTTAACTATTTTAGGTGATTCCTTTTACTCCACAAACTACAGTCTATAGGTCTGAATGAAGCCATGGGATAGTCACTCTTACAGAGAGAATTCAGACTGTTGTTACTGATTTTACTGAGTCAAGCCAGATAACCATCAGAAATGGGTTGCCACAGGGGTCTATCCTGGGGCCATTGTTGTTTACAGTATACATAAACAACAAAATTCTTCCTCATCAATACTTAAATGTCCAATTTATATGCCACAGGCTCTAGTTTCTGGTTTCTACCTGCTGGTGGCACCAGAGGAAAGGGTGGAGGTACAGCAAGTCATTATCTGTCACTCTATATTTGGATCTTAGTCAAAATATAGATAATCACAGAAAACAATGATCTCATTGTCTTCATTGATCTGCATTTGTCTTTGCTCTTAAATGTGATCGACTGTTTTCCACTTAAAGCAATAAAGAAATAAAGTTTATTCAAGTTTAGTTATTATCAAATGCCAAAGTCCAGCTGTTCATAAAAAAAATGCCAAACTGTTCTTATTGCCCTGTGACATCAGTAAATTAACTTCTACATTTTTATGTAATGATGATGTAAAAATTAGCTCGAGATCCCCAGGGAACATGAGCGACTGGACACTACCAAAAGAAACAAAAATAAGTAAGCTGCAACATCATACATCATAAATGCAGCACAGTGTATCGATTCAAGAAATTCCTACAAAAAACTGAACTATGGGTATTAAATATGCAGTATGTGGGTAATTTGGTTCTCTGTCAATGTTAACCTGAGTTAGTAACGTGAGTTAGTAACGGTTACATATATATATATATATATATATATATATATATATATATATATATATATATATATATATATATATGCTATATGTATGTCTTTTGTCAAAAGAATAAACAAAGGACGTTTCAGTGTACTTCATTAGAGCATAATATCAGAGGGTGATCATAACATTATTTTTGTATTTGTCAAGAACATAAGTCAAAGTTAAAGCATGTTTTAATTGAATATATATATAATAGATAAAACATAATGCATGTTAAATAATGACAATAAATTAAGTTCAATCCTTCAGCCTCTTCATAAATAATACATGATGTATACAGCGTCTAAATGTTGCTAGTATTTAATCTCCTGCTCCAGTCCACTTCTTAATTCCCAATAACTGCTGTAACAATCGCTACGACTAAAAGGACACTTGTTTTGTTGATGACTCCGGAGGAGGCAGCAGCTGTGGTTGCAGTTGGAGTTCTTGCTTGGGCACCTGTGGTTGCTGTTGCTGCATTTGGGGTTGTTGCTTGGGAATCCATGGCTGTTGCGGCTGCAGTGGTCATTGTTGTTGCTGGTGTAGTTGGTTGGCTCTGTGCATTGCCTGATGCTGTTCAGAAATGTAATGGATGAATCACTAAAACTCTCAAATATCACTCAAAAATGTTACAGCATCTTGGAATCAATAACTTAAACTTACCAACACACAGAAGTAGGATGACACAGATCTTCATCTTCATCATGGTAAACGGCTTTTCTGTTATATAAAAAAATATATTTTATATAATATAAGATTCTGTTCTGTAATGACAAATAAATAGTGTTTAACAATTAGTACATTTTGTAAGATCTGTCATTAAACTATTACCTACTGATCGCTAATTTACCAAAAATGTCATATCATGAATACCATAATGTTTACATTTGTTTTATTACTTTTATTCCTCATTTTTAAGACAATGATACTTTGTTAGCTATTGATGCAAACTAATACTATTTATTTAGAGGGAAAATAATGGTTAGGTGTTACAAATTAGGATTATCGTTGGGTTACTTTAAGTATTTATAATGTTTCTGGAATAAAGTTTTTTGTCAATTAATTAAAGCTTTAAGTTAAAAACAACCGTCAAATATCAACACATTTCTTTAGCTGTACGCACACAATAACTAAAGCATTAGTTACACAAGGAGAACAGATAAATGTAACACCAATGATAAAGAACAAATATATAATGTCATAACATTGTAATTGATAAAAGGCAGGAAACACAAATAGCATTAATTGAAATTGGACAAACATTCACGATTTAAATACTTACAGATTTTGTCTGTCTTTTATTTTTCTTTACTGCAGTGAGTTAAGCTCTCTGATTCACCTGTTCAGTGTCCGTTGTTTGCTGGTTGATGTCCTCCACTGAACAGGTAAAAGCTTTTATATCCACACAAAGCAGGTAAGATGATATCAGCCTCTGAACGAGGACCTTAATTAATTGTCAATGTTTTTTTAAGGTGTGGCCACCCTTTTTAATATCTCATCATAATCCCTATTTTTACAGCATGAAGGAAACTGTTAGATTGGATTTTATATGGTTGGGGTTGATATTTATGATGTTAATGTAAATTTCACCAACCGTTTTATCTTTGCGATGGTCTTTAAACACCTCGTATGTTTCCGTCAGAAAAAGCAACCAAAACGAAACTTAAATTGTGATATTTAATCATAAACTTTAAATTCTATGTCTCATTTAATATCTTGCTCTGAATAAACATTTACAGTTCCTGTAAAAAGATAAATATATATTCATTAGCATGGCCCGACAAAAGTCCAACTGTTCACGAAAAGTGATTAAACACAGTTCACAATTGCCCTGTGACATCTGTGAATAAACTGCTTTGTTGCCTATTGTTCTGTAATGATGATATTCAAATTGACTTTATGAGATGCCCAGCCAACATGAGCAATTGGACACTGCCAAAATAAACAAATATGAGTATGATGCCACATCATACGTCATAAATAATACACTCTTGTTCTTTGCATTTCATCATTTAATACTTTTAATACTTTACATGACATATTAACATGGATATACAAATACACACACAGGGCAGTCAACACAGTGTAACTTCGGTGTACTTCATTAGAGCATAATATCAGAGCTTGATCATGAGATTATTTTTGTATTTATAAAGAACATAAGTCAGAGTTAAAGGATGTTTTAATTAAATATTTATAATAGATAATGCATAATATATGTTAGATAATGACAATAAATTAAGTTCAATCCTTTAGCCTCTTCATAAATAATACATGATGTATACAGCGTCTAAATGTTGCTAGTATTTAATCTCCTGCTCCAGTCCACTTCTTAATTCCCAATAACTGCTGTAACAATCGCTACGACTAAAAGGACACTTGTTTTGTTGATGACTCCAGAGGAGGCAGCAACTGTGGTTGCTGCTTCTGTGGCTGCAGCTGGGTTAGTGACAGGTGCTTTGGTAGTTGTTGTAGTTGTTGAGGCAACTGTTGTTGTTATTGTTGTTGTTGCAGCTGCTGTGGTTGTTGTTGCTGCTGGTGTTGTTGCGGGTACTGTCGTAGTTTGGGCAGGTGGTTGTTGTTGCTGCTACTGTGGTTGTTGCGGCTGCAGCTGTGGTTGTTGCAGCTGGTGTTGTTGTTGCAGCTGGTGTGGTTGTTGTTGCAGCTGGTGTGGTTGTTGCAGCTGGTGTTGTTGTTGGTGCTTGGGTTGTTGTTGCTGCTGGTGTTGTTGTTGCCGCCGGTGTGGTTGTTGCAGCTGGTGTGGTTGTTGTTGTTGTTGCTGTGCTTGGGTTGTTGTTGCCGCTGGTGTGGTTGTTGCAGCTGGTGTGGTTGTTGCAGCTGCTGGTGTGGTTGTTGCTGCTAGTGTTGTTGTTGCCGCTGTGGTTGTTGTTGCAGCTGGTGTGGTTGTTGTTGCTGGTGTTGTTGTTGCAGCTGGTGTGGTTGTTGCTGCTGGTGTTGGTTGTTGCAGCTGGTGTGGTTGTTGCAGCTGGTGTGGTTGTTGCTGCTAGTGTTGTTGTTGCCGCTGGTGTGGTGTTGTTGCTGCTGGTGTTGTTGTTGCTGGTGTGGTTGTTGCAGCTGGTGGTTGTTGCTTGTGTGTTGCTGCTTGGGTTGTTGTTGCTGCTGGTGTTGTTGTTGCTGCTTGGGTTGTTGTTGCTGCTGGTGTTGTTGTTGCTGCTTGGGTTGTTGCAGCTGGTGTGGTTGTTGCAGCTGGTGTGGTTGTTGCTGCTGGTGTGTTGTTGCTGCTAATGTTGTTGTTGCTGCTTGGGTTGTTGTTGCTGCTGGTGTTGTTGTTGCCGCTGGTGTGGTTGTTGCTGCTGGTGTTGTTGTTGTTGTTGCTGCAATGGTTGTTGTTGCTGCTGGGTTGTTGTTGCTGCTGGTGTGGTTGTTGCAGCTGGTGTGGTTGTTGTTGCTGCTGGTGTTTGTTGCGCTGGTGTTGTTGTTGGTGCTGGGCTGCTGGTTTGTTGTTGCTGCTACTGTGGTTGTTGTTGCTGCAGCTTGTGTTGCCGCTGGTGTGGTTGTTGCAGCTGGTGGTGTTGTTGTTGCAGCTGGTGTAGTTGTTGCCGCTGGTGTGGTTGTTGCT
>NC_072459.1:0-982 GCF_027596085.1 Anoplopoma fimbria
GGTTGACATTTACAGAAGCAGTGAAGCAGATTTTTCTCCTCACCTTTAACAGTAACTCCCAATAATAAACTTCTCCCAATGCATGGTACTTCAAAATAATAATGCTTAAGTCACAACATAAAATGATGGGACTTAAACATTAATTTATATCAAGTCCCAGAGTGCTGGCTTTATTACAATAATGTAAATCTCTCAACCGATCAGCTATCAGTCTGATGAGGGATAAGCCTCGGAGGACAAGGGGACACATTTTTGGGGATCCATCGTAGCAGGCAGATATCCGTCCACAACTTCCTTTTCTGTGTGCTGCTCGTTGTTTACGGTCCGATTAGCAACTTCAGAATCAAGACCGAAGTTGGAGTTGAGTGACGCCTTGGCGACCAGATTGTTTCAAAAGTAGCCAGTTTAGAAGCTAAGTTTTTAAAGTTTAAAAGTTTAAAAAGCACAATAATCGTCGTACGATAGCCGTCAGGTTCAGAGATTACATATTGGCCAATACGTTCCGCCTCTTGTGTTCTTCATCTCAGGAAAGGAGAAGGCTGAATCTCTGACAAACATTTTAGATTGTTAATGACCACAAACGTTTCTACAGTCTGATCAACAGCCACTAATGCAGTCATGCTTCAGATGATAACTGCTTGTTGTTTTTTGGTTCAGCAGAATAGTGAGAGTGTTGATCATCCTCAGGCTGGAGATGTGACCTCTGATGCTCCACACAAAGTACAAGAGCAGTCAGCAGGACAGAAGTACACTGCACCCACTGAAGATTTGCATCAGGATACTATGAGGAGGAGTGGCTGCTGAGCCGACACTCTGTTGTAGTTTACTTTAGTTGTATGATTTAATATTAGTTTTTTTTTGTTTTTGTTTTTTTATAGTGGCTTTTCCTTCTATGTTGAATGCAATATCACACCCAGAGACATGAGCACTTTTTGGTATTGTTTATAGAGTTTTATCCTATAATCGAAAGATATCATCTAAA
>NC_072459.1:1082-8297 GCF_027596085.1 Anoplopoma fimbria
AAGCTTCAGGTTGCTGCTCGATTATATTTGTCTGATTCCGACAGGGTTGTGTTTTAGTTTGTTTTTAAAAGTGTGTAAAGACACATACAATACAAATGAATAAATTACCCAACTGCAAATTTTAAGCAGCATGTATATGTACATGTATTCATGAGTAAATTATTAGGGGGATTTCCAGATTTTTGAGCTAAGCCACTCCCCCTGAAAGTGTCTGTGGACAACCCGGATGTGTTTGGCCTGCAGCCATCTGCTATGGAGTGTGAGGTTATATTGGCCAGTAAAGGGGACGTCCCACCAACATTTGAACAGTGATTATATTAAACTAACTAACTCATGCAGGCTGTCACAACAATTTACATTGCAATGCAATACCAAAGTAATAAACTAAAGTAAATCAATAACTCCCATGCACTTAAATATTGTTTTGCATTATGATTTTTGTAAGGAAGTTAAACAAATCATCATTTTCTCTCTAATATGTACTTCATATTACTGTGAAAACATCTTCAACTTTAACGAGTTTCTCACCAAAAACTACAAGATTACATGTGAACATCATGATAAAGTAATCATTTGTTCGCCTTATAGAATTTTTTATTGAATAGAGCTACGTGTGACATCAAGGTGACATACACTTCTATGTCACCTTCTTATAGGATGATGGTCATTTATTTTCTAAAACTCCATGAGGCCTTCTTAATTTTATCTCTTGAATTGATTCTGTGTTTTTTTTGGTAAATCTATGGACAGTTTAACTTCATCATACAAATGTACTTGCAGGATAGATTAGATCTACTGAGAGGAGCCTATGAATTTGTAACACAATATGAAACATATAATATTGACCTTAGAGACAAAAAGCTCCTACATTCTACTTCAGTTCACTGTAGTATGTTTTAATGGAAACATTTTGAACTAGATAAATATCAAATATATAATTGCTTTGTTGATGAATAGAATCCAAAACAAGAAATTCATTTTATTTGTACTGTACTAAAGTAAAGCAGGCAACACCTGATCACTTCTAACATTCCTCATGGTTGACTGTTTGCTTGCAGCTATCAAAAGTAAAAATGCCCCCATCTTCACATTCAGTCATAACATTTGGGCTAAAATACCTGAACCTCTTCAGGATGTCAACTAAGATGCCTCTCCTACTAAACTTACAAACTACAATGAATTCATCACATTCAGAAACAAACCATTTGTATAACATCACCTCTGTCCATGAATAATGTCAATGTTCACACTAAACCAAGTTGTTACCAGTAAACATTTGCTTTGGCTGCTATTTGTCATTAAACCTGTCTGTATCTAGAACCATAACTTAAGGAAACTGTCATTATTAAACACTTTATTATTTGTATTTAGTAGCAATATGCAATCCAAAAGTCCTGTTTGTGACAAATTTGTCCCTAAACAAGTGAAATCCAAACCTCACTCTGATCTAGAAACTTATCTTTCACTCAGATATTATCTCTAAAATGCACATCTTTTTAAAAAAAATGAAAACTAAAAGATTCTAAGAAGATTCTATCAAAATAAGTTCACATTGACCCAGAATAGAGGTTTAGCAAAGAATGAGCTGTGTACTATAGAATAAATATAGGCTACTTACCATTCTTCAGAAGGTGACTTCCAAATTGTCCCTCGGAATTGCAATCCATTTTTGAAGTCTTGTCTCTGTCGATGTCTTGTTCTGACTGTTTACATTTCCATCTCATCATTTTATATCTTAGCCTGCTTCTGGTTCCCTCCCCTGAAATACACATCACCTGTTTTCTGGCTGGGAGCTGGCCAGTCACAAGCTAAATTGTGTCTGAAAGCAACAAATCAGGGGGCTGAGCTCAAGTACATTTAGTAGAGTAGAATTCCACAGGTTTACCTGCTCAGCAATGACAGAAAGAACTCTTCAGTTAAGTTCATAAAAAGATAAAATGAAGAAATCCCCACAATACTAGACAATCCATCATCATGTTGTGCAGATAGTTTAAGAGGTAAAAGTACAGGATTTCAGAAGACCAGAACCACAGAACAGGTAATTAAAGAACATTTTGGACACGCTTTTTCACCCTGTTGTAAAGAGTTGGAGGTTCAGATTGATACCACTGTATATTCTGTATAGTAAATATAACATTGCAGCTGGTTAGCCTAGCTTAGCATAGAGACTGGAAACAAGTGTTAGGGATTCAGTAGCAAAGGACCCACTAGCAGACACACAGCTCTTGGTTCAGAGTAGATTTAATAAAGTTCTCAAGCAACAATCCAAAGGGCAAAAACAGTCTCGTAGTCAATAGGCAGGCAGAGGTCAAAAATCCAAAAGTCAGAACAGAGTCCAAGGCAAAGGTATCCAAAACACAGAATCCAAACAGGGCAGGTCAAAACCAGGCAAAGGTCAAAGATCACAGGCAGACAGAGAAAGAAGATTTACGAAACGCTGGAAAGGCTCAGGTATTAACTGGCACCATCTGGGCTTAAATACCCACAAACCATCACCACAAACAGAAATCAGGTGTGCACACAAATTCCGAGGAATTACGCAAGGTTTTCGGAGTGGTTTCCTTGGGACCGGACGCCACCGGTGGATTGTTGAGGCTCCAGCAAGGTAATCAAACTGTCACAGACTATGCCATAGACTTCCGAACCAAGGCGCGGCTAAGCTCGTGGAATTTGGCCGCTCAGTGCGACGCTTACATGCTCGGCTTGGCGGTCTACATCAAGGATGAACTTATCTCCTTCGAGCTGCCCACCTCTTTGGACAGTCTGATCGAGGTGACCTCTCGACTAGACCGCCACATCCAGGCCCGGCGGTTGGTGAGACGCCAGGGTCGTTCCAGCCACGATCGTTCCAGCCATGATCGATTCCCCAACGTTATGCACGCCACAACCCAGCATCATCCGCTGACCATTCCGCCTCATCGAGAGACCGAGCCCATGCAAGTGGGACACACCAGACTCTCCACTGAGGAGTGTGATCGACGCCGACAGAACAACCTCTGCATGTACTGTGGCCAGGCTGGCCATTTGGTCTCCAACTGCCCGGTAAAAGCTTGGGCTCACAGTAGTTAAGGAGGTACTGGTGAGCCGAGCCGTTTCCCGAAACTCCTTCTGCCAGAGACCCCTTTTCCACGCCAAGTTACTCCTACCCGAGGGTTCCCAGACAAGGCTTTCCCCTACCGAGAGAAACTATGACATTGGGATCCAGGAATTACTAGCGGTAAAGCTAGCCCTGGAGGAGTGGCGCCATTGGCTGGAGGGGACCAAGCTACCATTCCTGGTATGGACTGACCATAAAAACCTGGAGTACATCCGCACCGCCAAAAGGGTCAACTCCCGACAGGCCAGGTGGTCCCTCTTCTTTACGAGGTTCCACTTTACCCTTTCTTATTGTCCCGGTTCCCGCAACATCAAGCCTGACGCTCTCTCCCGCCAGTTCCAGGAGGTGAAGGAACCTACTCTGGGTCATCTCTACATCCTTCCGGACTCCTGCCAAGTCGCAGTCCTCACCTGGGAGATTGAGGAATCCGTGAGAGCTGCAACTGAGGATCAACCCGGTCCCAGCGCCTGTCCTCAGAACCGCCTGTTCGTCCCTCAAGCTCTTCGGTCCGACCTTCTCCAATGGGCCCACTCCTCTAAACTTACCTGCCATCCGGGCATCCAGCGAACCCAAGACGTCCTGCGACAGCGTTCTGGTGGTCCTCACTCCCCGAGGACACCAGAGAGTTCGTCAACGCCTGCCCGATCTGCAACCAGCACAAACCCTCTCACCAAGCTCCGGCTGGTCTCCTGCGTCCTCTTCCAGTACCCCATCGTCCTTGGTCACACATCTCCCTGGACTTCATCACCGGGTTACCCACATCCGAAGGCAACACTGACGGTGGTTGACCGGTTCAGCAAAATGGCCCACTTCATCCCTCTGCCTAAACTCCCGTCTGCCAAAGAGACAGCCGAACTCATCTCCAGCCACGTCTTCCGCCTACATGGGATTCCGGTCGATGTCGTCTCTGACCGGGGTCCCCAGTTCACCTCCATCTTCTGGAGGGAGTTCTGCACACTGTTGGGGGGCCACCGTAAGCCTGTCCTCTAGGTTCCATCCACAGTCCAACAGCCAAACAGAGAGGAAGAACCAGGAGATGGAGACCGCCCTCCGATGTCTGGTCTCCGGGAATCCTGCCTCCTGGACCCGCCAGCTGATGTGGGTGGAGTACACACACAACACCCTGACCAGCTCCGCCACCGGCCTGTCTCCTTTTCAGTGCGCCTATGGCTTCCAACCTCCTCTGTTCCCCGCACTGGAGAAGGAGGTTTCCTGCCCCTCAGTCCAGACCTTCATCCGCCGCTGCCGTTAGACCTGGACGAAAGCCAGAACAGCCCTGCTTCGGTCCGCCGACTGCTACTCGAATGCTGCCAACCGACACCGCACTCCAGCCCCCGTCTACCAAGTGGGGGATAAGGTGTGGCTGTCGACCCGGGACCTACCACTGTGGGTAAAATCCAAGAAGCTGGGGCCAAGGTTCAGCGGCCCCTTTGAGGTCGAGAAAGTCATCAACCCAGCGGCAGTAAGGCTCAAGCTCCCCAGGTCCATGCGCATCCATCCCACGTTCCACGTCTCCAGGGTGAAACCAGTCAGGGAGAGCCCCTTGATGCCGGCGGCTCCTCCTCCACCGCCTCCTCGCCTCATTGAAGGAGGACCTGTCTACACCATCCATCGCCTGCTTCGCTCTCGTCCCTGGGGTCGGGGTATCCAATACCTGGTGGACTGGGAGTGATACGGTCCTGAGGAGAGGTCGTGGGTTCCAGCTCGTCACATCTGTGATCCTCGACTCATTGTTGCTTTCCATCGACAGCACCCGGACCAGCCCTCCAGGAGAAAGACCCCTGCCAGAGACACTCAAGAGGCTCCTGAGTCAGACAGTGACGCCTTGTCGTCCGGGCCCGAGGAACCCTTCCTCCAGACCCCCTCCACCCACCCTACTGAAGATCAGGACTCTGTGGCCTCGGACGAGTACCCACCCTGTCCTTTTCTTTTTTTTTTCTGTCTTTTGGACCTTTTTGGGGACTTCTGGAGCCGTCACTTGAGGGGGGTTCTGTCGCAGTCACGCCTGTTCACTCTTCCTGCACTCTGTCTATTTCTCTCAGCTCACAGCCCAGCCCCCACTCTCTCACCACACTCTCCCACGCCCACCTCATCAGCACCATCCCTCTCACCTGCTCACTCTGCTGCACTACTCACCTCAGTATAAATACCCCAGTCTCACACACACTCACTGCCAGATCATTCTCCGCATTATGCCAGACCTTCCAGCGTTATTCCCCGGACTGATTTCCCGTTGCCGACCCCGCTTGTTTGGACTTCTCCGCCTTGCCTCTGCCCCGGTTAACTGACTCAGCCTTCTGTCCCCGACCACGAGATTAGCCTTCGCTCCTTTTGGTTTTTGTCTGCCTGCTCCGCTGACGGATCAGCGCTCTCTAGAGTGGAATATACCCCGTGAGTTATCTCCTGCCTGCCTGTCTGTCTGTCTGCTGTTTGTTCCGCTTTGAATAAAGCTCCAGAACATTACCCTGTCTCCTGGTCGTACTGCACTTGGGTCCACACACCACCCGTTACACCAGAGCCTGGATTCTGAAATAACTCTGAAATAAATATACCTGTTTATCACTTCATCCCTGTCACATAAATATGTCCACACACACACACACACACACACACACACACACACACACACACACACACACACACACACACACACACACACACACACACACACACACACTTGCATGTTTTATATCTAAACAAAGAGAGGGAAAGAATGAGAAACATGAAAACACATTATGCTATGCATCCCCATAACTCCATGACTGTGACCTTAAAGCTACGGACAAATTGTCATGTGACTTAGTGGCGTAGCGCCAGGTGACATCATCAGTATACAGACTTTCTGTCTTTTTCTACTATATCAGTCGTTTTGAGCTTCTAATACTGATGTAGGTGGGTAAAAGTGAAATACCAGGAGACAAAAAGGACAAATGCACAGTTTAGTTTGCATTAGTTTGTATTTGTTTGTTGTAGAAAAGCATTTTCTTCAGACAGAAAAAATAAACACCTCACAAATCAATAATTGTCTAAAGTAATGAATGTTGAACATTAAAGGAAGTCATGTTAATATTTGATTAATGCTGCATCATTTCATTCATTCATTACATTTCACATTTCCCTCCACCAACAGCCAATGGGATTCTTCCATTGGATTCTGGGTTATTACAGAAAATATCTCTGTCAAACAAACATTTATGATTCTTACAGGATTTGTTCAGCAAGATAATCTTTACAAATGAACACCACTTGATCTTTTTGAGTGTAAAGTAAAAAGGCTATAAAGGAACTCCACGACGGTCACATGACATAACAAAAAAATGTATTCGTCTCATTTAGACGCTTTTTGTTCACACTTAAAAGCTGCTAAATTAACCAGAGGGGTATTTACAGCCCTATTTTATATCAGATAAATCTCTTAAAAAAAATATTTCTGGATGACAAACAATTAATAGAAATGATTAATTACATTACATTACAGTCATTTAGCAGACGCTTTTATCCAAAGCGACTTACAGGAAGTGTATTCAACATAGGTATTCAAGAGAACTACTAGTCACCAGAAGTCATCAGTGCATCTCCTTTCTTAAACAAGCATCTTAAAGCATAAACCAGAGCAAAAGTACAGAAACAAACTAATATGATACAATAAGTGCAACAAACTAGTACGAATGCAATAAGTGCTACGAGGAAGGCTCAGGGTAGTACTTCTTGAAGAGGTGAGGTTAAAGATGGGCAGTGACTCTGCTGTCCTGAGGTCAGTGGGGAGTTCATTCCTCCACTGAGGGGTCAGGACAGGAAGAAGCTGTGACCGGGTGGATCGGCCGCAGGGACCTCTGAGCGAGGCAGCAGAGAGGAGTGGTGGGGGGTGTAGGGCTTCATGGCCTGGAGATAGGAAGGAGCTGTTCCTCTCACTGCCCTGTAGGCACCAGAGTCTGGAACTGGATGCTCCTACAGGGAGCCATTAATAGAACCCCCCCCCCAAAAAAAAAACCCCAGCTCAGATTCATACACAGAGAATACAAAGAACAATCAAGATACCAGTTTCCCACATGCTATAGAACTGCTCTGTTTTTTTATGTAATATACATGTAAAGTATTTCCAGACGGATTTGTTAATG
>NC_072459.1:8397-43397 GCF_027596085.1 Anoplopoma fimbria
GGTTTAAGGACAGAGGATGTGAGGGTGTAAGGACAGAGGATGGGAGGGTCTAAGGACAGAGGGGATGGGAGGGTGTAAGGACAGAGGAGGTGAGGGTGTAAGGACAGAGGATGTGAGGGTGTAAGGACAGAGGATGTGAGGGTGTAAGGACAGAGGATGGAGGGTGTAAGGACAGAGGATGTAAGGACAGAGGATGTGAGGGTCTAAGGACAGAGGATGTGAGGGTGTAAGGACAGAGGATGTGAGGGTCTAAGGACAGAGGATGTGAGGGTGTAAGGACAGAGGATGTGAGGGTGTAAGGACAGAGGATGTGAGGGTGTAAGGACAGAGGATGTGAGGGTGTAAGGACAGAGGAGGTGAGGGTCTAAGGACAGAGGATGTGAGGGTGTAAGGACAGAGGATATGACAACCTAGGATACACTGAGCTCCTCTCTCCTCTTCTCTCACTCCCTCTTTATGTATTAATCTCCTGCACATTACTGATTTTGCTTCTTCCCCGGAGTTCTTGTGCTTTCTCGCCTCGCAGGTTCCCAGGAATCGGGGTTATATTTGGACTGTCATTGTGCCTCCTACTGATTACTACTACCACTATCATTATTAGTCACATTACTATTATTATTCCCTGTACTATTATGCTTATTGACTTGCTTCTACCCTGGAGTCTTTGTGCTTTCTCGCCTTGCAGGTTTCCATGAATCGTTGTGGTACCTGGACCGTAGTCGTGCCTCCTGCTGTGACCCGGCTGACACCCACTGCTACTACCACTATTATTATTAATCACATTACTATCCCTATTTTCATGGCTATAATTCTACTGTAATAATTGCTGCTGTTATTATAAGTAGTCTTATTATATGAATCATTTATGTCATATACATTGAATGTGTTGTATCTCTGTTATGCTGCTCATTCTGTACACATGACATCTATTGCATTCTGTCCATCCTGGGAGAAGGATCCCTCCTCTGTCGTTCTCCCAGAGGTTTCTTCCTTTTTTCTCCCTGTTAAAGATTAGGGGAGTTTTTCCTGTGCCGATGTGAGGGAAGGACAGAGGATGTGAGGGTCTAAGGACAGAGGATGTGAGGGAAGGACAGAGGATGTGAGGGTCTAAGGACAGAGGAGGTGAGGGTCTAAGGACAGAGGATGTGAGGGTCTAAGGACAGAGGATGTGAGGGTGTAAGGACAGAGGATGTGAGGGTGTAAGGACAGAGGATGTGAGGGTCTAAGGACAGAGGATGTGAGGGTGTAAGGACAGAGGATGTGAGGGTCTAAGGACAGAGGATGTGAGGGTATAAGGACAGAGGATGTGAGGGTCTAAGGACAGAGGATGTGAGGGTCTAAGGACAGAGGATGTGAGGGTGTAAGGACAGAGGATGTGAGGGTGTAAGGACAGAGGATGTGAGGGTGTAAGGACAGAGGATGTGAGGGTGTAAGGACAGAGGATGTGAGGGAAAGACAGAGGAGGTGAGGGTCTAAGGACAGAGGATGTCTCATGTGTACAGATTATAAAGCCCTCTGAGGCAAATTTGTAATTTGTGATTCTGGGCTATACAAAATATACTGAATTGAATTGAAATTGAATACTGGGTCATACTGGGTCATACTGGGTCTATCTGTGTCATGCTGGGTCTTTTTTGTTATTCGATTTAATATAATTTGAATAGCCCGATATGTAAACTTGAGCTGTCAGAGAGGAGGATGCTGAGGAAACACTCTCATCCCCTGAACGCAACACTAAAGTCACCTCAGAGCCCCTCCTGGTCCCCCTCCAGACCTGATCCGTTCATCGGCCCCCCCTCCTGGTCCCCCTCCAGACCTGATCCGTTCATCGGCCCCGCCTCCTGGTCCCAGGTCACTATTCAGGACTAACCGTCGAGTTCTACCTCTGTCCTGTTTTCAGGAGAACACCACTCAGGTCTTTAGTTCAGACGAGAGGAGAACCTATGAGGTCAACACAACATTTACACCCTGGACCTCCTGAAGAACCATCACCAAACCTTTGGAACATTGTACTCTGTGTACTTCAAACAAACACAAAGTACTTCAAAGATGTTAAATATCTTTATTGTCAGTTATCAAAAAGTAGAAAATAGTAAAAATCAGACTCAAAGTCTCCAAACACGAAATAAATAGTTTGTTCATAAATAGTTTGTTCATAAATAGTTTGTTCATAAATAGTTTGTTCATAAATAGTTTGTTCATAAATAGTTTGTTCATAAATAGTTTGTTCATAAATAGAAACATAAATAGAAACATAAATAGAAACATAAATAGAACGACAGTAGAACCCAAGCGCGTCTCTCACAGAGAAACTGAGCAGATCGAGTCCGCCGCCGACTCCACCACGAAGCCGACCAGCAGGTCCAACTGGACCAGATGCTTCTTAGTCTCCTTCCTGATGATCTCCCAGGACGCAGGACCGCCACCCTGTACACAAAGTATTACAGTCAGTACTACTAATACCACCCTGTACACAAAGTATTACAGTCAGTACTACTAATACCACCCTGTACACACAGTACTACGGTCAGTACTACATCTAATATCCAGCCCCACAATGCTATAGTTAGTAAAACAGTACTTGTACTTACGGTGCGGTACAAAGTACTCTTATTCAGTTTCCGGTAGTATTTTCTCAGTGCGCTGACTTTTCGGCTGTGAGTCGACACCTGGAGATAAAAAACACAGTTAACACAGATAAACTGAAAGGAGTTGAAGTGTTGGTTTTATTGTGAAGGCTGAAAGGAGTTGAAGTGTTGGTTTTATTGTGAAGGCTGAAAGGAGTTGAAGTGTTGGTTTTATTGTGAAGGCTGAAAGGAGTTGAAGTGTTGGTTTATAGTAAAGGCTGAAAGGAGTTGAAGTGTAGATTAGAAGGTCTCTTCACTCACACAGCTCTTCAGTTCGTCCTCCTGTCGGTGGAGGATCATGAGGAAGTGTTCGGTCTTGTCTGTATCCCAGGTAATGGAGGAGAGGTTGTCATGGCGATAGAGACCAGCGATCAGCTCCAGACTGTCTCTGATGAAAACCAGCTGTTTATCTACCTGGTGAGAGAGACGGACAGGTGTGAATGTTCCAGCTCTCTGATTGGCTGACAGAGCTGATGTCAGCAACATGAATGTTTATATGTTTGTGTGTCAGCATGAGAATAATGATTTAAACTATCTGAAGGAAGTGGAAGTGATGATGAAATTTTGAAGATTGATTGATTGATTGATTACCTTTGCGTTCCTTATGTATTTGTAGAGTTTGTATGGAAAGGGCACTGGACTCTCCTGGTCAGTCAGCTGACCGCCCTGAAACATAAAGACATTTCATTTCCTTAATTAAAACATTCTTCATATTTTCATTGTTAAAACAATAAAACGTGTATATTATTTAAATTGTTGGTAATAATAATAATAATAATAATAATATATTTTTGAACACACAACTTAAGATCAAGTCAGTGTGTATGTCTACATATATAAACATATATTATGTCTTCTTTGATATACTTATGATATATATTTTAATATATTAACATGTATTAATAAAGTGGTTTTAGTACTTGTTCTTATATGTAAAAATATATAGTCAAGTTTTATTTTGTATAACAGTTATGTCCATAAATATACTTTTCTTTCTACATATTTTAATACTTATCCATCCAACCAGAAGTTCATTTATTAATACATGTCACAACGCACGTTGTGATTTACTGATATGTTGCTATATAATGTTAAAATATCACTAGATGTTACTAACGACCACTTCACCACTAAAGTACTTCACCACTGGACCACCATACTACTTAACCATTAGATCTCTGGACCTCTGGACCTCTAGATTGCTAGACTACTTCACCACTGGACCTCTGGACTTGGACTAACCCCTGATTGATGTACTCACCATGGTTTGGACGAGAGTCAGAGAGGCGTTGCTCAGGTGACCATAGTGTCTGAGACAATCACAGCAGAGGACGGGGGTCCCGGCAATGCAGAGGAGGAATGCGAGCAGGCAGGTCCAGATGATCATCATGAAGAAGTTGGTGATGAAGATGGCGGCTGCAGGCTGAAGATGTTTGTGACTCCATCATGCTGGTGATCGGAGACTTTTATTCAAGATATGGAAACAGAAAATTGAGAGTGGAAACAGAGCCGGAATTTTTGACTTTCACTTTTTGCACACACACGAATACACAAAGTGTGTACAATCAATATAAAAGTATGCAGTATATTTATTTATATATATATATATATATATATATATATATATATATATATATATATATATATATATATATATATATATATTTACTACTAAATATAAATTTGATATAATTCATTAATGTTAGACTGTTATCAGAAAATTTAAATAATTTTAGCAAAACATCAGAAGTTATATTATATTATAAATATTATATTATAAATATTATATTATATTATATTATATTATATTATGGTGGGAGGATTTATTTTCATTTACTTTCATTTTCCAAACCAGCTGCCTCAGACTTCACAGGAAGTCCACAAATATTTACAAAATAAGAGCTGATACTTCTTCTCCGTACCAATAAATGAGTAGAGATCCAAGAGTGTAACAGAGCAGGTAAGTAGATCAGAGCGACACGTGATTGGAGAAAGATACAGATACAGATCAATCTAGAAGCTTCCTGCCTCACGTCAACGAAGGGCTTTTGTTTTGAAAGCGGCATCTCATCTGTTTCCGCTTTCTCCGGAGTTTGACGGTTTGAGTGACGTCAGCTTCGTTTTCTCTTTCGGTTTTCACTTTCTGGTCGTCAAGGAAACTGCCGCTGGTGATGCAACCCCCTGGTGACGTCACAAAGCAGTGTTTGATTATTGATTTGCAGAATATGGCAGAAGATGATGAAACATAGAGACGTTTAAAGAAGAACAGTGAAGAACATTAACCCTGAAGAACATTAACACTGAAGAACAATAACCCTGAAGAACATTAACACTGAAGAACAGTGAAGAACATTAACCCTGAAGAACATTAACCCTGAAGAACATTAACACTGAAGAACATTAACCCTGAAGAACATTAACACTGAAGAACAGTGAAGAACATTAACCCTGAAGAACATTAACCCTGAAGAACATTAACACTGAAGAACATTAACCCTGAAGAACATTAACCCTGAATAACATTAACACTGAAGAACAGTGAAGAACATTAACCCTGAAGAACATTAACCCTGAAGAACATTAACACTGAAGAACAATGAAGAACATTAACCCTGAAGAACATTAACACTGAAGAACATTAACCCTTAACCCTGAAGAACATTAACCCTGAAGAACATTAACACTGAAGAACATTAACACTGAAGAACACTGAAGAACATTAACCCTGAAGAACATTAACCCTGAAGAACATTAACCCTGAAGAACATTAACCCTGAAGAACATTAACACTGAAGAACACTGAAGAACATTAACCCTGAAGAACACTTTAGAACATTAACACTGAAGAACATTAACAGTGAAGAACATTAACCCTGAAGAACACTGAAGAACATTAACCCTGAAGAACATTAACCCTGAAGAACATTAACCCTGAAGAACATTAACCCTGAAGAACATTAACACTGAAGAACATTAACCCTGAAGAACACTGAAGAACATTAACCCTGAAGAACACTTTAGAACATTAACACTGAAGAACATTAACACTGAAGAACATTAACCCTGAAGAACACTGAAGAACATTAACCCTGAAGAACATTAACAGTGAAGAACATTAACCCTGAAGAACACTGAAGAACACTAACACTGAAGAACATTAACAGTGAAGAACATTAACCCTGAAGAACACTGAAGAACATTAACCCTGAAGAACATTAACCCTGAAGAACATTAACCCTGAAGAACATTAACCCTGAAGAACACTGAAGAACACTAACACTGAAGAACATTAACCCTGAAGAACATTAACCCTGAAGAACATTAACACTGAAGAACATTAACACTGAAGAACCCTGAAGAACATTAACCCTGAAGAACACTGAAGAACATTAACCCTGAAGAACACTTTATAACATTAACACTGAAGAACATTAACACTGAAGAACATTAACAGTGAAGAACATTAACCCTGAAGAACATTAACCCTGAAGAACATTAACACTGAAGAACATTAACCCTGAAGAACATTAACACTGAAGAACATTAACACTGAAGAACATTAACAGTGAAGAACATTAACCCTGAAGAACATTAACCCTGAAGAACATTAACACTGAAGAACATTAACCCTGAAGAACATTAACCCTGAAGAACATTAACCCTGAAGAACATTAACACTGATTAACACTGAAGAAGAACACTGAAGAACCCTGAAGAACATTAACCCTGAAGAACATTAACCCTGAAGAACACTGAAGAACACTAACACTGAAGAACATTAACACTGAAGAACATTAACCCTGAAGAACACTGAAGAACATTAACCCTGAAGAACATTAACCCTGAAGAACATTAACCCTGAAGAACACTGAAGAACACTAACACTGAAGAACATTAACCCTGAAGAACATTAACCCTGAAGAACATTAACCCTGAAGAACATTAACAGTGAAGAACACTGAAGAACATTAACCCTGAAGAACATTAACAGTGAAGAACATTAACCCTGAAGAACACTGAAGAACATTAACCCTGAAGAACATTAACACTGATACAGAAACATGTCAGAGCCTCATGTCGTTAAGCGTTGTAAGAATAGTCTTTGAATAAAAGTTTGGTCATAACCCACACATTTCTTTTACCCTGAAAAACATTTTATCAAGAAGGGTTAGGAACTTTCTGTTATTATTTATTATTTACATTATTTATTATTTATATTATTATTTATTATTTATATTATTATTTATTATTTATATTATTATTTATTATTTATATTATTATTTATATTATTATTTATATTATTATTTATTATTTACATTATTTATTATTTATATTATTATTTATTATTTATATTATTATTTATTATTTACATTATTTGTTATTTATATTATTATTTGTTATTTATATTATTATTTATTATTTATATTAGTATTTATTATTTATTACTTATATTATCATTATCATTTTATTATGTTATTTCTCTCTATCTCTCTATCTCTATCTACATTAACCCTTAACCCTGAAGAACATTAACCCTGAAGAACATTAACACTGAAGAACATTAACACTGAAGAACACTGAAGAACATTAACCCTGAAGAACATTAACACTGAAGAACATTAACCCTGAAGAACACTGAAGAACATTAACCCTGAAGAACACTTTAGAACATTAACACTGAAGAACATTAACACTGAAGAACATTAACCCTGAAGAACACTGAAGAACATTAACCCTGAAGAACATTAACAGTGAAGAACATTAACCCTGAAGAACACTGAAGAACACTAACACTGAAGAACATTAACAGTGAAGAACATTAACCCTGAAGAACATTAACCCTGAAGAACATTAACCCTGAAGAACATTGAAGAACATTAACCCTGAAGAACACTGAAGAACACTAACACTGAAGAACATTAACCCTGAAGAACATTAACCCTGAAGAACATTAACACTGAAGAACCCTGAAGAACATTAACCCTGAAGAACATTAACACTGAAGAACCCTGAAGAACATTAACCCTGAAGAACACTGAAGAACATTAACCCTGAAGAACACTTTATAACATTAACACTGAAGAACATTAACACTGAAGAACATTAACAGTGAAGAACATTAACCCTGAAGAACATTAACCCTGAAGAACATTAACCCTGAAGAACATTAACCCTGAAGAACACTGAAGAACACTAACACTGAAGAACATTAACCCTGAAGAACATTAACCCTGAAGAACACTGAAGAACATTAACACTGAAGAACACTAACACTGAAGAACATTAACCCTGAAGAACATTAACCCTGAAGAACATTAACCCTGAAGAACATTAACCCTGAAGAACACTGAAGAACACTAACACTGAAGAACACTAACACTGAAGAACACTAACACTGAAGAACATTAACCCTGAAGAACATTAACCCTGAAGAACATTAACCCTGAAGAACACTGAAGAACACTAACACTGAAGAACATTAACCCTGAAGAACATTAACCCTGAAGAACATTAACCCTGAAGAACATTAACAGTGAAGAACACTGAAGAACATTAACCCTGAAGAACATTAACAGTGAAGAACATTAACCCTGAAGAACACTGAAGAACATTAACCCTGAAGAACATTAACACTGATACAGAAACATGTCAGAGCCTCATGTCGTTAAGCGTTGTAAGAATAGTCTTTGAATAAAAGTTTGGTCATAACCCACACATTTCTTTTACCCTGAAAAACATTTTATCAAGAAGGGTTAGGAACTTTCTGTTATTTTATTTATTATTTATTATTTATTTATTATTTATTATTTATATTATTATTTATTATTTATATTATTTATTATTATTTATTATTTATATTATTATTTATATTATTATTTATTATTTACATTATTTATTATTTATATTATTATTTATTATTTATATTATTATTTATTATTTACATTATTTGTTATTTATATTATTATTTGTTATTTATATTATTATTTATTATTTATATTAGTATTTATTATTTATTACTTATATTATCATTATCATTTTATTATGTTATTTCTCTCTATCTCTTTTCGTCCTTTCGGTTTATTGATCATTTGTTCAGTAAATTGTTCCTCGGCCTGACGGACGTGTCGTCACTTCCATCTGCATCGTCATTGGTTGTAGCAGGCCCCGCCCCCGGAAGCGCGGGAAACTCTGTTGTGTCGGTGCAGAGCGGCGGAGAAGAAGAAGAAGAAGAAGAAGAAGAAGAGCAGCCAGCTGACGTCACCGGAGCGGAGACGGAGGCTCGTCGGCAGCGTTCAGGTGACGTCAGCACGTGTTCCGTTAACGTTAAGACATGTAACGTTTAACATTAAACATTAAACATGTAACATTTAACATTTAACATTAAACATTAAGACTATCAGCAGCCAACGCCGCCTTCAGCAGAAGCGTTTACATGTAAGGTCAGTGCACGGACCAGTACACCAGAGAACCAGTACACCAGAGAACCAGTACACCAGAGAACCAGTACACCAGAGAACCAGTACACCAGAGAACCAGTTAACCAGTACACCAGAGAACCAGTACACCAGAGAACCAGTACACCAGAGAACCAGTTAACCAGTACACCAGAGAACCAGTACACCAGAGAACCAGTTAACCAGTACACCAGAGAACCAGTTAACCAGTACACCAGAGAACCAGTACACCAGAGAACCAGTACACCAGAGAACCAGTTAACCAGTACACCAGAGAACCAGTTAACCAGTACACCAGAGAACCAGTACACCAGAGAACCAGTTAACCAGTACACCAGAGAACCAGTACACCAGAGAACCAGTTAACCAGTACACCAGAGAACCAGTTAACCAGTACACCAGAGAACCAGTACACCAGAGAACCAGTACACCAGAGAACCAGTACACCAGAGAACCAGTACACCAGAGAACCAGTTAACCAGTACACCAGAGAACCAGTTAACCAGTACACCAGAGAACCAGTACACCAGAGAACCAGTACACCAGAGAACCAGTTAACCAGTACACCAGAGAACCAGTACACCAGAGAACCAGTACACCAGAGAACCAGTTAACCAGCCAACCAGTAAATCAGTGAACCAGTAAACCAGAGAACCACTAAACCAGTGAACCACTGAACCAGTAAAACAGTGAACCACTGAACCAGTAAATCAGTGAACCACTGAACCAGTAAACCAGTAAATCAGTAAACCAGAGAACCACTAAACCAGTGAACCACTGAACCAGTAAACCAGTGAACCACTGAACCAGTAAATCAGTGAACCACTGAACCACTGAACCAGTAAACCAGTGAACCAGTAAACCAGTGAACCAGTAAATCAGTGAACCAGTAAACCAGTAAAGACGGCGTGTCGCTGTTCTGCAGGTGTGATGGAGGTCGACGTCCTGGAGTTCAGGGTCCCGGTTGAGGACAACAAGACCCTGTTTGTGTGGAACATCCAGCCGTCTCACACCGAGGCTCAAATCCACGTGAGTCTACATGGGGTTCAGGTCTGTGAGTCTACATGGGGTTCAGGTCTGTGAGTCTACATGGGGTTCAGGTCTGTGAGTCTACATGGGGTTCAGGTCTGTGAGTCTACATGGGGTTCAGGTCTGTGAGTCTACATGGGGTTCAGGTCTGTGAGTCTACATGGGGTTCAGGTCTGTGAGTCTACATGGGGTTCAGGTCTGTGAGTCTACATGGGGTTCAGGTCTGGTCATGGGGTTCAGGTCTGAGTCTACATGGGGTTCAGGTCTGTGAGTCTACATGGGGTTCAGGTCTGTGAGTCTACATGGGGTTCAGGTCTGTGAGTCTACATGGGGTTCAGGTCTGTGAGTCTACATGGGGTTCAGGTCTGTGAGTCTACATGGGGTTCAGGTCTGTGAGTCTACATGGGGTTCAGGTCTGTGTGAGTCTACATGGGGTTCAGGTCTGTGAGTCTACATGGGGTTCAGGTCTGTGAGTCTACATGGGGTTCAGGTCTGTGAGTCTACATGGGGTTCAGGTCTGTGAGTCTACATGGGGTTCAGGTCTGTGAGTCTACATGGGGTTCAGGTCTGTGAGTCTACATGGGGTTCAGGTCTGTGTGAGTCTACATGGGGTTCAGGTCTGTGAGTCTACATGGGGTTCAGGTCTGTGTGAGTCTACATGGGGTTCAGGTCTGTGAGTCTACATGGGGTTCAGGTCTGTGAGTCTACATGGGGTTCAGGTCTGTGTGTGTCCCTCAGGTGGGGTTGCTCCGCCTCTTCTCGTCCTTCGGTCCGGTCTACCTGCTGAAGGTGGTTCCTAACTCGGCTCTCGGTCCTGCGGGGTTCTACGCCCTCATCAGGTTCTACTCTGCTGCTCAGGCCTCACGGGCACAACGGCAGACGGACGGACGGCCGCTGTTCCAGAAGTCTCCTCTCAAGGTGCGTCACATGGTCACATGGTCACATGGTCTTCTTCTGCTGTAGACATGACTCACCTGGACAGGTGAGCTGTTCCTGATTTGTTTTAAAATGTTTATTGTGAAGTTGGACAGGGAAACAGGAAGTGACGGTGTAGTTGTAGTCGTTGGGCAGAAGGTGGCAGTGTTTCACTGTCACTAACTGCGGTTCAACATGAGGCTCAGGACCACCTACAGGTCAAGGATTTTATTTTGACAGGATTAATGTCTTTATTCTGACTCTTATTTTTGTAAAAAAAACAAAACCTTCATCTTTATGAAAACGGCTTCAAACTGATGTCATGACATGCTGTTGCTACGGTAACCAGCACATCGCCTGTGCGTCTGTGTGTCCAGGTGAGGCTGAGCTCCAAACAGACTTCTCACTTCCTGTCTGACAGCAGCAGACCTCTAAGCCACGCCCGCTGCCTGGAACTGGCCAATCACTGCTTGGGATTCAACGGCTGGACCTCTGACATCATCACAGTGAGAAAACACCCCTCATTGGTTAACGTCTCTCCATTAACATACAGGTGAGTTACTGTCTGTGTCCGTTTGCCTCAGCTCAAGGAGCTCACCAACGAAGAAGAAGGGGAGGAGGGGGAGGAGGAGGAAGGTGGAGGCAGACGGAGGAGACTGAAGTTTGGCTGTCTGCTGCAGCTCTCCTTCCCTCATCACGGACAGAAGACCAGAGCAGCAGCAGTGGTGGAGGACAGCTTCACCTGCACAGGTGAGGACAGACAGCTTCTTTTATTTACCTTGAACATGAATCAAATAATTAAAAAATAAAACGAGAACATGAAATAAAAAGATCAGTAAATAATCAAACTGTCAATAACAAGAAACATTAAAGAAACGAGGCCTTTGATCAATAATTAAACTGTAAAAAAGATAAATCTACATTATTACACAAAGGAAATATTGATCAGTTTCATTGATATCAGCAAGAAGGAAGGAGCTCCGGTTTCTCTCCAGGAGTGAAGCATCCCGTCACTGGAGGAGATCTTTGTAAAGCCGTCATGCTTTATTATGAGTTCATGGGGTCATGTTTTAGTGGAGCTTCTTGTAGTCCTTCTGCTTTGTAGTTTCATTGGCAGACCTACGTCAGTGACATCATAATGATAGAGGACGTGAGGAGGGTTAGGGAAGGACGTGAGGAGGGTTAGGGAAGGACGTGAGGAGGGTTAGTGAAGGACGTGAGGAGGGTTAGTGAAGGACGTGAGGAGGGTTAGTGAAGGACGTGAGGAGGGTTAGTGAAGGACGTGAGGAGGGTTAGAGGAAGGACGAAGGAGGAGGGTTAGTGAAGGACGTGAGGAGGGTTAGTGAAGGACGTGAGGAGGGTTAGTGAAGGACGTGAGGAGGGTTAGTGAAGGACGTGAGGAGGGTTAGTGAAGGACGTGAGGAGGGTTAGTGAAGGACGTGAGGAGGGTTAGGGAAGGACGTGAGGAGGGTTAGTGAAGGGACGTAGGAAGGAGGAGGGTTAGTGAAGGACGTGAGGAGGGTTAGGGAAGGACGTGAGGAGGGTTAGGGAAGGACGTGAGGAGGGTTAGTGAAGGACGTGAGGAGGGTTAGTGAAGGACGTGAGGAGGGTTAGGGAAGGACGTGAGGAGGGTTAGTGAAGGACGTGAGGAGGGTTAGTGAAGGACGTGAGGAGGGTTTGAAGTGAGGGTTAGGAACGTGAGGAGGGTTAGTGAAGGACGTGAGGAGGGTTAGTGAAGGACGTGAGGAGGGTTAGTGAAGGACGTGAGGAGGAGGGTTAGTGAAGGACGTGAGGGTTAGGAGGGTTAGTGAAGGACGTGAGGAGGGTTAGTGAAGGACGTGAGGAGGGTTAGTGAAGGACGTGAGGAGGGTTAGGAAGTAACTTTTGGACTCTTCCTCAGCAGTTGGACAGGAGTCCTCAGGTCTCTGGACGTAGTCGGCGTCGGACAGCAGACGTGTGACATCACAGCAGAAAGTACTTTTACTTCCTGTACTGTGTTCTTGTCTCTGCAGGTCCAGATGTTCTACTGCAGAACCGACGTACACTACAGAGACGGGTCAGAGAGAAAGCTCTGGTCCAGGCCTTCACCACAGTACTACTCGTACTACTAGGTATAAATACTCCAACTGTTACTACTATTAGTACTGTAGTAGTTTGTACAGATACTACTGGTACACAGAGCTGATCTCAGGCCTGCTGGTGGTGATGTGTCTCTGTGTCTCTGTAGGAAACGGTAAAGTGATGGTGGAGCTGAAGCAGACCTCAGATCAGCTCCCACCTGAGCAGACGGACGGAGTCCTTCAGGTAAACTCACCTGTCAGTAGGATTAAGGGACGTTTGGCAGTTATGGAATATTAATCAACAACCTGACACTGTAATAATACATATTCATATAGCATACAGAAGGGCTGTCCTCTAATCAGAAGTCCGGCGGTTCGATCCCGATTAATGACACAGTTTAACATTAACATCACAGTAAAAAGGTGTGCTAGTGTACTGATACATGTATTAATATCATTGATATGGATCTATAAGAATAAGGGTTTATCAGTCTTTATTGATCTCTGTCTCAGGTGAACCAGTTTGCTGTTGATGATGAAGAGGAGGGTGGTGATGAAGAGTGGGATCTGACTGTATCATAGACACACAGCTCTGGTGCATTATGGGAAACATCACCACGGTTCACTGTGACGCTTCATGTTATGAATCTTATTCAATAAATCAGTTTTATTTATGTGAAGCGTTTCTGTTCCGCTCTGTGTTAAACATGAGCTGGCCTGTGATTGGCTGTTTCTGCTCAGATCACTCAGACAGGAACAGGATTTGTGTACTGTAGTAATGGTACATTTACTGCTAACAGTACAACAGAGTTCAGGATCCACTCGTCCACCACCAAGCTTTATCAGGTAATAATGAGGTTGTGTAACAAATAATCATAAAGTGATGATATCGTTTTTTGTTGATCATTAATAGATTTAAATAAGAACAAGCCCAGGGTTCTCTTCAGCACTGTAGCCAGGCTGACAGAGAGTCACAGCTCTGTTGAGCCGTGTATTCCTGTAAACCTCAGTAGTAGTGACTTCATGAACTTCTTTAATGATAAGATTCTAACTATTAGAGACTAAATGAATAATCTACTGCCCTCAACCAGTACCCATCGATCCACAGCTGTAGAACCTGAAATATATTTAGATGGCTTTTCTCCCATCGACCTTCAACAATTGACTTTAACTATTTCTAAGTCTAAACCTTCCACCTGTCTCTTAGACCCGATCCTGGCTAGGCTGCTTAAGGAAGTTTTACCTTTAATTAGCAATTCTTTATTAGAAATGATCAATCTGTCTTTACTGACGGGCCATGTAGCACAGGCCTTCAAACTAGCTGTAATTAAACCTCTTCTTAAGAAACCTACTCTAGATCCAGAGGTGTTGGCTAACTATAGACTCTAACTATAGACCTATATCTAACTATAGACTATATCTAACTATAGACTATATCTAACTATAGACTATATCTAACTATAGACTATATCTAACTATAGACTATATCTAACTATAGACTATATCTAACTATAGACTATATCTAACTATAGACTATATCTAACCTTAGACCTATGGATGTTCTTTCCACTTCCGGATTATGGCCCCTAACAGTGCTCACTGAACATTCAGAAGTTTAGAAATCCTTCTGGAACCAATGCCATCAGTATGTTCTGCAACAATAAGGTTGTGAAGGTCTTGAGAGAGCTCTTTGCTTTTACCCATCATGAGATGTTTCTTGTGTGACACCTTGGTAATGAGACACCTTTTTATAGGCCATCAGTTGGGACTGAACCAGCTGATATTCATTTGCACTGACAAGGGGCAGGATTGCTTTCTAATTACTGATAGATTTCAGCTGGTGTCTTGGCTTTCCATGCCTTTTTGCACCTCCCTTTCTTCATGCGTTCAATACTTTTTCCCTGTCTCATTCCATTCCATTTTATTACACAACTTCATTTCTGAACTTATTTGTTTGGTTTTCTTTGTATGTATGGATTACTTGGGTTGTTACCGACATCTGGTGAAACTTTCATGTCAATAGAACCTTTAGAAATATATTTACTGAGAAGAATGGTGACGTGTTCAATACTTATTTTACCCGCTGTATGTATGACCAATAAAGCTGATATTCATATTCAGGAGGCTGAGGTCCATCAGGACCAAGACCTCACGCCATAGAAACAGCTTCTTCAGCACACTTGGGTTGATCAATAAAGTCCGGGACCCCCACTGACCCAGAAAATGACATCCCCCGCACAATCTCTTACAGTTTACCCTGCTGCACGTCCTGACACTTTAATAATATAATAAACCTGTTTTAACATTCTCTTATGTGTTTATTTGTTTACATAATTCTATTGTAAATTTTCATGTTTCTATTTTTAAATGATGTCTTTAGTATTGCACTGTTTATTTACTGTACGCACCAATTAATCACCAATGTGTAACGTACTTGTTAATAAACAGCGTCTTATTCTGATTCTGATATGTCGAAAAAAGTGATAAAAAAGTGATAGTATATGTCGTGAAAATAATAACACATCCCTCGTTTCGGTCTGATTGGGCGACAGCTTTCGTAAAAACAAGCCAATCTTCTTGTTGAAGTCTCTTTTGCTGATGAAGGTCTGTTTCATAACGAGTTAAAGGCTTCTTGTGGTTTCTGTAACTGGACATTAGAGACGGTGACAGAATGCAGTAACACAACAGAAAAAACAAACTGACTCTGAACATGTCACAGTCCAGTAAACTATCCCAAAATACTTTAATATCATCACCACAAAGGGAACAGCGACACAGTTCAGCACCACAAAGACGGAAGACTTTACAAACAAAAGAGACGCTGCTTTCAAGTGCTGTCAGAAATATCACAATCATATAAAAAGGCAGTGAAAGGACACAGAAAACAGCTCTGGAGAAAACCGACTGGTTTGTGAGGAAACTACAACAAACAGTTACAGGATCCTTCAGCACCTGAAAGCAACACAAGCACAACGAGGAGGCCTTGAAGGCAACACTACATCATCAGAACATTTAGGCACATTTAACTCATCTACACGACATTTGCTGCCATATTTGGTTTTTAAAGGAGCTTTCCACTACTTTCATGAATTAGCCCGTTAAATATTAATGCTGTTCACTTACTTTTGATCAATTTAGCAATTAATTAATCAGTCTGTAGATCTAAGTGGCCGTTTGGTTTCCAAATTTAACATTAAATCTGTTGATCCCAAATATTTTAACATAAACACTTCACTGACTCCAGAGCCCTGATTCAGGAGGCAGGTTCAACAAACTCTGACTTGACTGACTGAGTTAAACACTGTCACGGAAATAAAACATGTTTAGACTGGTTCAGAATAAACTCAGCCTATTTAATAAACTAATTTTCTGCAGCTGCACCACAATCCTGTTCAGTGAGAAATATCAACATATAATGTACAATATTAAAGGAATAATGTTCCATCATTGACATCAACTGTGTTCAGAGTGTTATGGCCACTGCTACCATGGTAACTGACTTTAATGGAGCCAGAGTTAAAGTCAGCTCTCTTTGTGTCAAATCAAAACCAGAGTTATCTCAGGTTTAACTAACTCAGAGTTTCACTAAACCTACTTTCTGAAACGTGGCTCTGGTGAAACTGGGCCTGACCAGACAACATGGTTATCATAGAAATAACAAAAGTATTCATTTCACTATCTCTGATCTTTCTCAGACACCCAAGGATGCTGGGAAATGTAGTTCACACACAGCAAATCCTACAAATGTTTAGATAGAAAAACATAAAAACACAATATTCCAAATGCTGATAAATAATAAACGAAATATTCTATAAAAACATGAAAAACTTTTGTTGTGAGAGGAATATATAAATTAGAACTAACTGTCAGCTGGAAACTTGTATCTCCGCCTCAATGCAGAACTAACTTCAACAGTCCAGCAGGTATTAAATGGCAGTGTTGGTCTAGTTTGGTCCAGTTCAGGGTCTGAGGGATCAGTTTGGTCATGTTCAGGGTCTGAGGGATCAGTTTGGTCATGTTCAGGGTCTGAGGGATCAGTTTGGTCCGGTTCAGGATGTGTCTCCATTGATACTGTTGGTCTCTCAGTGCGTCTCAGTCCAGGAGGTCACCCAGTGTTTGGGTGACTTCCTGTTCCTGGATGAGGAGACGTGGTCTTGGATCAGGAAATCGTCAGAGTCCCTAAGCTGCTGCTGCTCATCTTTACCCATAATCCTCCCCTGGTGGAGCACCGTGGCCCGCCATGCCCCCCGACGCACAAAGAAACCACACTGCAGACAAAACACAGAAAGTTTGTATGAAGTCTCTGAAGCAAAGGCCCATAAACCATCAAACTGGATCATTAAAGAGGCAGAGGAACAGATTCACAAAACTCAACGACGTAACGACAAGATGATCAGGTTCAGGAAGAGTCAGAGAGCCGGAAGGAAGAAAGAAGCTGAGGAGAAGAAAGTGGGTCAGCAGCTGGTCCTTACAGACGGACTCAGAGCTCCTGGTCCAGCCTCTCCCTCTCTGACGGCTGGCTCTTCATGTGGGCTCTCTGGGTCTTGGCCTCGTACGTCTCTCTGCTGCTGGCTCTCCTGAAGAAACCACACTGAACAGCAGGGGGCGACATAACGGCACTTTACCGACCAGGAGGTGATGATGACGTTAGGATTCAATCATTTTATATTGACGAGAAAGCAAAACATGAGAGTATTCAGCTCTGCAGACTTTGGTTACAGTAGATAATAATAAATAATGGACTGTACTTGTATAGCGCTTTTCTAGTCTTCCGACCACTTAAAGCGCTTTGACATTACTAATCAATCACCCATTCACACCCATTCATAGATTCATAGATGCTAAAACCAGGACCAGTGACCCACATCAGTTTACCTTCCAGAGCAGCAGGCAGATCACAGCCAGCAGCGAGAGTCCAGCCAGGACCGACACCACGATGATCCACATGGGGGCTCTGGAGCCCAGCTGCTGCCCCGGGTCTGGATAGATGTGGACTTCAATCTGTGGAGGAGGAATACTGATTCAGGAGGTAACTGGTGGAGGCGGAGCCCCGTCCATCCTGTGATGAAGATCCACAGATCTTCCTCTGATCTTCCTCATCATCGGGCCCACTGAGCATGCTCACTAGCGTCTCCTTTAGCCCCGCCTCCCAGCCTCGCTCTCACATGAACGGAGGAAGGAAGATAACTCTCTTCTGTCACCACTGCTAAGAAGTGAAGACCAGACGAGCTCTGGGTTCGTACCTCTGAGCTGCGAGGATCCATGTTGATGGTCGGTTTGTTCGTCTGCAGCTTCAGAGTCGCCCGGCCTCGAACCAACACCCTCCGTGCGTCGCTGTAGTCCTGAAACACACACAGGAAGATCTGATACAGAGCCAATCATTTCATTCTGTCCACTGGAAGGAAGAACAGATCACCATAAAGTCCTGACATCGGCGTTTAAGGTATTCGTGGTTAACATGTGACATCCAGCAGTAACGTCTTTGTGTTTGTGTCACCTGTATATAAATATATATAAATATATATATAATACAATAATTATACAATAATTATTCTGTCTGTATATCTAATATTTTTGTTATTGTGGATCTTTTACTTTTTTACTTATTGATAATACTTCTTTTGATCTTGTGTTTTTTACTATGTCTCTTGTTTCCTCTCTGCTGCTGTAATCCTGCAAACGTCCCCGCTGCAGGACTAATAAAGGATTATCTTATCTTATCTTATCTGAACAGAGGAACAGAGGACCTTGTAGTTCCGTTAAATGTGATGGATGAGTCGGTACCTCCGTCATGGTGGCCTTCCACAGTCGGGCTCTGACGGTCAGAGTCGCTGAGTTGTTCATATCGGTCAGCGGACAGACGAAGGTCACACAGTTCGCTCCGTGATCACAGTCCTTCACACACAAACACACACATCTGTACTTTAGACCTGAGGACCATCACTTACTAAATGTATTCTCCAGCCAATTAAATCAAGTCCTAACCCAAAAATGTCTAAATGTCCTCATTAAAGATCCCACTTCAAAAGAGACCCGGCAGAGATGAGAGTATTTGTACCAGAACGTAGGACGTCTTCTTCTGCTGGAGGACGGCTGAGGAGAAACTCTGCTCCTCCTTCTTCTCCTGCACTTTGTCCTCCACACTCCTCCTCTTTCTCTTCTCCTCCTTTGACAGCTGAGGAAACACAAAGTTTATTCAGGATCAAACTCTCTCACTCAAAGACATTAAAACGTTTCTCTGTCGGGACAAACTGCGACAGAAGTCTTTTTAAATCATCGTCCTTCTCATTTTGTAGCTTGTTAATCTGAACACGGTAAACACCAACTGATTAATAAGAATATATAATGTTTTATATAGTACAAATATAAATCATTTGAAACATGTGTGCTGGTAGCTCTGTCATTTATGAGGATCTGGATCTTATGCAGTCTCTCCTGTAGACCAGGATCCAGTGTCCGGCAGTTTACGGGAAGTTTATTCATTCTAGACGAGAACGGAGCCAATCTGAGGCTGATGTTGCCATAGTTACCAGTAGGCTGAGGGGGTTGATGATGTTGGTTACCAGATGATGTTGCCATAGTTACCAGTAGGCTAGTTACCAGTAGGCTGAGGGGTTGATGATGTTGCCATAGTTACCAGTAGGCTGAGGGGGTTGATGATGTTGCCATAGTTACCAGTAGGTTGAGGGGGTTGATGACGTTGCCATAGTTACCAGTAGGCTGAGGGGGTTGATGACGTTGCCATAGTTACCAGTAGGCTGAGGGGGTTGATGATGTTGCCATAGTTACCAGTAGGTTGAGGGGGTTGATGACGTTGCCATAGTTACCAGTAGGTTGAGGGGGTTGATGACGTTGCCATAGTTACCAGTAGGCTGAGGGGGTTGATGACGTTGCCATAGTTACCAGTAGGTTGAGGGGGTTGATGACGTTGCCATAGTTACCAGTAGGTTGAGGGGGTTGATGCGTTGCCATAGTTACCAGTAGGTTGAGGGGGTTGATGACGTTGCCATAGTTACCAGTAGGTTAGGGGGTTACCAGTTAGGTTGAGGGGGTTGATGACGTTGCCATAGTTACCAGTAGGTTGAGGGGGTTGATGATGTTGCCATAGTTACCAGTAGGTTGAGGGGGTTGATGACGTTGCTATAGTTACCAGTAGGTTGAGGGGGTTGATGACGTTGCTATAGTTACCAGTAGGTTGAGGGGGTTGATGATGTTGCTATAGTTACCAGTAGGTTGAGGGGGTTGATGATGTTGCTATAGTTACCAGTAGGTTGAGGGGGGTTGATGATGTTGCCATAGTTACCAGTAGGTTGAGGGGGTTGATGATGTTGCTATAGTTACCAGTAGGTTGAGGGGGTTGATGATGTTGCTATAGTTACCAGTAGGTTGAGGGGGTTGATGATGTTGCTATAGTTACCAGGGGGTTGATGATGTTGCTATAGTTACCAGTAGGCTGGGGGTTGATGACGTCGCCCGGCGGAGCACAGCGAGCCTCTGATGAGCCGTTCACTTGGATCTCTGTGAGGTACAGCAGCCACTTCCCGTTGGACACCTCTGTTGGCCAATCGAACTCCACCTGCAGGTTGCCTAGGCGACCCAGCGGCTTCCCGCTGATGTGCACCTATCAGAGGAGGTCGTGGGTTATCACCTGGCCTGTTTACTCTTTAGCAGATAGACTGGTTTTAGACGAACCTGGAAGGTGAAGAGCAGCAGACTGCCGACATCCTTTGTCTCCTTCATGGCCGACTCTCCGATCACAGGACCACTGAAGGAGACCGGACCCGGAGGAGTGACTCTGTCAGGACACAATCAACCAATAGGAGAGGTGAGGTCATCAGGTCAGAGGTCAACATTGATGTTTTATACTGTGTGGTACTTACAGAGTGAGAGATGTCTGCAGAGAATACTCCACCAACATGCAGACGAAGACAGGAGACAGATCCGACTGCTCACTGAATCTGAAGACGATCAGGAGACACGACTCATTACCTGTCCACGAAAACACCTTTAGACAGGTGTGTGTGTGTGTGTGTGTGTGTGTGTGTGTGTGTGTGTGTGTGTGTGTGTGTGTGTGTGTGTGTGTGTGTGTCCTACGTGGACAGCTGCAGCAGAGACTGGATCTCTCTGGTGTCTAAACTGATTTCAGACGGCTGAAATATTATCAACACCTGAACCTGAAATACACAGAGAGACGGAGAATCAGATCCGTAAGAGTCTCAGCCGGATCACTAAAGGCCAGACAACACTAGCAGGACTCTGATCCAGTAAAAGGCCAGCAATGACATTGTGTACCTTCCAGTTGCTTTTGAATGGGTTCCCCAGCTCACACAGAAGAACAGCGTCCTCAACAGAACACTCCATCACTGCATGGATGTCACCCTGAAACACAAACAAACAGGACTGTTTGAAGGAGCGACAATTCCCAGTCCTTCAGGGTCCATCAGGGACAATCAGTCCAGTCCTTCAGGGTCCATCAGGGACAATCAGTCCAGTCCTTCAGGGTCCATCAGGGACAATCAGTCCAGTCCTTCAGGGTCCATCAGGTCCCATCGAGGTCAATCAGTTAAATCCTTCAGGGTGAGTCTCAAATCCATGAGTCAAGTACTTAAGAGTCCATCAGGGTCCATCAGTCTTCTCCTTCAGGCTCCATCAGGGTCAATCAGTCCAGTCCTTCAGGGTCCATCGGGGTCAATCAGTAAAGTCCTTTGGGGTGAGTCTCAAACCCATCAGTCAAGTCTTTTAGGGTCCATCAGTCAAGTATTCAGAGTCTCAAGTCAGTCAAGTCCTTTAGGATAAAGTCCCTACCTTCGTTCTGACTCCGGAGTAAATGAGTGATGGTGGGATGCTAATGTTCAGGACGGCATTGTGAGCGTCCTCTGCTTGTCGGTCCAGAGACGGTGTGTTGCTGACATTAACCTCCAAAAACAGTCTGTTGATGCCGGCGTTGTAGTACAACACCTGGCCGCCCTTCTGCCTGGAAACACACACAAATACACAAATCACAACTTGAAAGCAGCTTTGTGAAGACGCTTTAATGGTCCAAACCTCCAGCCAAGAACTTCAGGAAGTCTCAAAGTCTCAAATCCAGAGTAACGTCTCGCCTCCTTTAGGGTGAGTCCAAGTCAAGCCCCAAGACAAGTCATAAGTCCTTTGGTCCATGTTAACTCCCAGGTCTTAAAAAGGGCAAATCTAGGTAAAGTCCTCTGAGGTAGGTCCAAGTCAAATCTCAAGTCAAGTTTCAAGTCCCTTAGGAGAAGATGCAAGTCAGGTAGTCATTAAGGGCAAGTTCATGTCTCGTCCAAAGTCATCTAGGAGAATATTCAAGTTGTTATAAGTCATAAATTATTCAGGGAATGTCTGAGTCAAGTCCCATGTCTTTTAGGACGAGTTATAAGTCAAGTTTCACATTGAGGCCCAAGTGTTTCACATCTATTCCACATGAAGTCTCAGTTAATGTTATACGACAGAATCGACAAGATTGATGCTGATGCTCACACTGTACTAATAGTTTATAATTATATGGTGTAGATACGACTAACAGTTAACCAATCAGCACCAGGGGCGGGACTAACATCCTAGTCGAGCCGTTCAACATAGCGTCTCTGTTTCACCTTTACGAGTGAACTAAACATTCACACAGAGTCTGTCACAGAGAAAGACCCCAACATCTCTGAATCTTCAACCGGTACACTTCCAATAACGTCAGAGTCAGACGGATCCTTTGAAAATTGAAGTCTCATGTATTTGGTATGATCAATTTAAACAATCAATTTACCTGAGCAGTTGTTCATCAAACCACAACACTGATGTGTTAAAGCACAAAGACAGGAAGCAGTGGGAACCCTAGATCTCATGTTTTATTTGAGGAGTTCACTCACATGGCGAAGGGGTTCTGGTTCTCATCTGTGAACCGAGCCGTCATCTGCAGATTACTATGGCAACGGTTATCAGAACCACAGGCCTTCTGGATGTGGATCTGATGATGAAGAAATAGACGGTCAGAGGTGCTGTAACTCACAGTTCTCTCGGGTTCTTTCCTGATGTGTTGACTTTTGATCTGGGTTCTTTGTTCACAACAGTAGGTTTTTTCTACCTTGACCTTTATTTGATTTGGTAATGACTTGGGTTTTCAATTCAATTCAGTTTATTTTGTATAGCCCAGAATCACAAATTACAAATTTGCTTTACAATCAGAGACATCCTCTGTCCTTTACAATCTGTGCACATGCAACATCCTCTGTCCTTAGACCCTCACATCCTCTGTCCTTACACCCTCACATCCTCTGTCCTTACACCCTCACATCCTCTGTCCTTACACCCTCACATCCTCTGTCCTTAGACCTCACATCCTCTGTCCTTCCCTCACATCCTCTGTCCTTAGACCCTCACATCCTCTGTCCTTCCCTCACATCCTCTGTCCTTAGACCCTCACATCCTCTGTCCTTCCCTCACATCGGCACAGGAAAAACTCCCCTAAAAACCCCTTTAACAGGGAGAAAAAAGGAAGAAACCTGTGGGAGAACGACAGAGGAGGGATCCTTCTCCAGGATGGACAGAATGCAATAGATGTCATGTGTACAGAATGAACAGCATAACAGAGATACAACACATTCAATGTATATGACATAAATGATTCATATAATAAGAGTACTTATAATAACAGCAGCAATTATTACAGTAGAATTATAGCTATGAAAATAGGGATAGTAATGTATGTAACAATGAAAGTGTTTTCTGATAATATTCCCTAAAGGAAGCATATAAAAGGTGAATAAAACTGGTCCAAGAACAGACCCCTGTGGAACTCCGTGACTGACCTTGGTTTTCATCGAGGTTTCATTGTTTACATATACAAACTGAGATCGGTCTGATAAATACGACTTAAACCAGCTGAGTGCGGTTCCTTTAATGCCTATAAGATGCTCCAATCTCTGTAATAAGATTTGATGGTCACTGGTATCGAATGCAGCACTAAGGTCTAACAATACAAGTACAGAGACAAGTCCTTTGTCTGAAGCTATTAGAAGGTCATTGGTAGTTTTCACAGCGTTTTCACCTAGGTTTTCATCGGTTCTCCGGTGGGTTTTAATGTAGGTTCAGATGAGTTCTGCTGGGTTCTATTTACTTCTGACCTTTGATTTGAGTTTGATCTGGTTTTGCTTAACAACTTTTTTTGATGGGTTCTGACCTAGGCTACAAAGGGTTCTTTGGGTTCTGACCTGGGTTCTGATGGGTCGGGGTGTGCGGCTCAGTACAGGGAGGCGCTTCAGGTTCTGCAGCGGGGCTTTTTTCTTGGGAAGCTTCTCGTACAGAGAGACGTTCAGAGAGAACACCAGAGGTTCCACTTTGTCTCGGATCGGACTCTACAGAACACAATCACACAGAACAGAACCTCAAAAACACTTTTCATACAGTAGCTTTCTTTTCATCTGCTGACGACAGCTCCACAGCGCATCTGAGGATTCCAGAGTGTCCCTGAACGCACCCACAGGAATAAACAGCTTCAGGACACTCGATGAGACCTTCTAACAGTGTCAACAGCGCTAACAGTGCTAACAGTGTTAACAGTGCTAACAGTGCTAACAACGCTTACAGCGCTAAGAGTCCCAACAGTGTTAACAGCGCTAACAGTGTTAGCCTGAGGGGGACCAGGAGACAATGAGCTAACGAGTGGGGCACGCTCACGTGCACTTACATCAACTCACATGCACTCAGATGAACTAAATGGCACGCAGCCTGTCGGCTTTGTAAAGAAAGAGGAGAAGCTCTGATAAAAACACAGACACTTTATTCTGTGATCAGATAGACATTATTGATCTATAACTGTATGAACATGATACTTATTGATCAGATATTAGTGATCAGAATGTTTATTACTCCTCTATATCTTTATTAGGTGATAGTTATTGATGAGGTTTAGTGATCTGAATGTAGAACAGAGAACCTTTAACAGAATGTAAACTTGACTAAACACTGATGGTGAAGTCTCTGCCTCTTTCAAGTCTCTGCCTGTTGGTTAAATTAAGTGAAACCAGCAGCTGGAAATAAGTCAGGCGAGAAGAAGAGTGATGGTTTGGAAGATGAGCAGCAGGAATGCGGCATAAACAGGATTCATAGTTATGGAACCAAACTGAGGGTCTCGGGTTTGAAATGTGTGATCCTGTACTGAATGTGAACATAAGAATGAAGAGGTGACAGGACGAGTCCAACACGATAAACTTTACCTCAACCTGCTGTAGACTAACTGAAAACTCAACATGAACCACGGCTCCTGAAGGAACCGTCTGAGGAACCCTCTGAACTTCCCTTCAGTTGATGCAGCCTCTCAAACAGAAAGTTGTTTTTTCCTCTGAACTCTGAAGCAGGATGAGAACTCTATCAGCAGCCGACTGATTAAAGCTCAGACGATCCGTCGCTCTTATCAAACAGCAGAACTTCCTTTTACTACACAGAAACACAAACATGTGGATGTTTTTCTTCTCATTATTGGTAGAAACAGCTGAGACGCTATCAGCAGTTATCTTTAGTTGTTCAAAAGGTTTTTGTTGGAGAACGAAGGATCTTAGACCAGCCTTCAGATAAAATGGTTAAATGAATAGTTTGGATCAAAGATTGTCCTCCTGATCCACTGTTATTAAAGAGATGTCTCACTCCTGCTCTCCAGAGGATGATCCCATTAGACTTTAATGCTTCCATCATCTTTCTTCTAGCACCACCTTCAGGACAAATGTGTCAGTACTGAACCCTGGAGCCTCTAGGGGGCACTAACAGGCTGTCTTCTGTTGTTCATGTTTCTCACCAGCAGTTGGACTCTCAGAGTTTCACATCGTTTATCCGCCATCGACAGGAAACCAGAGTACACGCTCTGCCCGTTGTCACGGAAACGGAGGCGGGACTTGATGCTGCTTAAGTCAGCAGTGACAGCGAAGTGGACGGCTGAGAGACAAAGAGACAGTTAGAGAAGGACAGAAAGACAAACACCAAACAGCCCTTCTGAATGTATATTTGTTATGCTTTATAATGTCAACATCAGGTTCATGTTGGAATGAATAGTTCTTGTATAAAAAGCATAAAGTCAAGTCAAAGAGGTTCATCAGAAAAAAACAGCATGAAGTTCACAAAATAACAGAAAGACAACAGACAAAGAAATATCATTTATATATTTTCATCATTCTTTTTGAGCAAATTTCCCCGCTGCGGGACTAATAAAGGATTATCTTATCTTATCTTATAGAATTATAGAACCTTTAATTTCATGAATCATTGATTTGTTCAGTTGACTTCAGTGGAAACATGAAGATTCAACTATTTCATATCATAAAGGTGAAAACATTTATCGTTCTTGTTGTTCTGCATCAGTTTGTGGGTTAAACAGGAGAGGACCGAGGATGGAGCCTTGAGGAACTCCTCACTGTTCCTGATCTCCAACAACAAACAGGAAGTTTTCTGTCCGGTTTTCAGTCTACAGTCTGATCCAACAAGAAGTCATCCAGAGTACGAGACCCCGTGAGTTCATCTAAGACCACAGGACATGATAAAGTACTAATACGAGGGAGAAACGCAGTAGTTATGTACCCAATGAATACTATAGAAAAGCAGAACACCCCGACCCTTCTCCATGCCATGATGGACATTCTACATTTATCTAATAACTTTGAAATTTAACGATTATCAATAGAATATTATTAGATAGATTATATTAATATTAATTATGATGTATTAGATTACTGCAAATTTCCCGGGACTAATAAAGGATTATTTTATCTTATTGAATGAACAAAGTAGCCAGCGGTTTTCAGAGACATTAAATGAGCTCCACCTTCATCAGCAGTGATGAACACATTAATGCATCAATGATAATATAAAATACTTTAATGTAAATATATTACTGCATAAGAGTAATTGTACTTTGATACTTTGCTGCTGATCCCCTTTGTACTTTTACTCAAGTCAAATGTTGAAGGCAGTACTTCTACTTGTAGCTGAGTATTTGTGGTAATTCCTCCTTTACTGCAGTAATCTGAGTACTTAACCTCTAGTTTAGGACTTCATCATCGTCGTCATCATCATCATCATCATCATATTTACATGATGGTGTTTGTTGGAGTTTATAAACACAGAAACTACTTCATTCAAAGCAACAGTAAACATGAAGAATAATACTTTATCATCTATTATTAACCATAATTGTGTATTTGTTATTCAAGTTTTATTTTGTAGGAGACAGGAAGCACAACGAGTCCCTTCTCACAAAGGTTGAGGTTGTTTATTAATTTATCTATATTTCAGAAACTCACTGATGATTTGTGTGTGTGTGTGTGTGTGTGTGTGTGTGTGTGTGTGTGTGTGTGTGTGTGTGTGTGTGTGTGTGGATGTTTGGTGTCGTAGCAACAGTGTGACCTCATCTCTGATTGGGACAAACAAATGAGACAGAAGCAGGACACACAGAGCTCCCCGAGGAATACTGAGTGTGTGTGTGTGTGTGTGTGTGTGTGTGTGTGTGTGTGTGTGTGTGTGTGTGTGTGTGTGTGTGTGTGTGTGTGTGAGAGAGAGAGAGACTCAGATGTAATACTATCAGTGTCTGTAATGTGATTTATCATTCACAGAAACACAGAGAAGACGAGGACACACAAAGACCCAGCATGATGTCATCTGTTTGTGTGTGTGTGTGTGTGTGTGTTTGTGTGTGTGTGTGTGTGTGTGTGTGTGTGTGTGTGTGTGTGTGTGTGTGTGTGTGTCTATGTGTGTGTGTCTTGATTAACACCAGGCGTTAATTGACAGCTTTGTCCTGTCAATCAATCAGGTCAACCAATTAGCTAAGCGCACACTTTTTATTTTTATGTCTGCCTTGTAAAGCACCTAGTAACTGCTGCTGTTTTGATGAGTGTTATATAAAGAACTTATCATTATTATTATTATCATAATTATTATTATTATTATTATTATTATAAACCACACAATGTGTATTTGTTGGTACAGTATGTAACAGACTAAACCTTCATTGCATTAATAACACTAACACATTCTTTAAACTAACATTGAATCAAACAAAGAAATAGAAGAAAGAGCCAATCAGCTCTTTGATCAGCAGCCGTTTCCCATCATGCTCCTGGTTCTTCGGTCATTGAACATAAATGGCATTAAGATTATCGATGGGGTCAGCTTTCAATGTGCTCCTCTTGTTATTTTATAAATGATTATCATAATAAATATATAAACATTATTATATACGTCACTATAGTGAACATTAGTAGATGAATGCTCACTGATGTTGCCTCTGTCGCTCTTCTCTCCGGTGCTGAACATGAAGGAGAAACACACCTCCACCTGAATACTGACACACACACACACACATAGGAAGTCTGCTGTTAGCCTGGCAGATGGTTAGCATGTTAGCATGTTAGCCTGTTAGCCTGTCAGCCTGTTAGCATGTTAGCATGTTGGACGGTTTGTATCTCACCAGAAGTCACAATTGTTCGGGTTGACGACGTCCGGAGAAACTCTGATGGTTTTATAGAGGTGAACGACTGGACGAGTTCTGAGGAGAGGACGTCAATCAATCAACTATAGTTATATAAATATAAATATAAATATAAATATAACTATAAATATAAATATAAATATGACTATAACTATAACTATGACTATAACTATGACTATAACTATAACTATGACTATAATTATAACCCTAACTATGACTATAACTATAACCCTAACTATAACCCTAACTATAACTATAACCCTAACTATAACTTATAGTTATATCTATAGTTATAATTATAACTATTTATTATAATTTATAATTATAGTTATAGTTAGGGTTATAACTATAGTCTATAATTATAACTATAACTATGACTATTATGACTATAACTATAACTATGACTATAATTATTATAGACTATATAGTTATAGTTAGGGTTATAACTATAGTCATAGTTATAGTTAGGGTTATAATTATAGTTAGGGTTATAATTATAGTTATAGTTAGGGTTATAGCTATAGTCATAGTTATAGTCATAGTTATAGTTAGGGTTATAATTATAGTTATAGTTATAGTTAGGGTTATAGCTATAGTCATAGTTATAGTCATAGTTATAGTTAGGGTTATAATTATAGTTAGGGTTATAATTATAGTTATAGTTAGGGTTAGGGTTATAGTTATAGTTATAGGGTTATAGTTATAGTTAGGGTTATAATTATAGTTATAGTTAGGGTTATAGTTATAGTTAGGATTATAGTTATAGTCATAGTTATAGTTAGTTATAGTTATAGTTAGGGTTATAGTTATAGTTATAGTTAGGGTTATAGTTAGGGTTATAGTTATAGTCATAGTTATAGTCATAGTTATAATTATAGTTAGGGTTAACCCTAACTATAACTATAGGAAGTCATAGTTATAGTTATAGTCATAGTTATAGTTATTCATAGTTATAGTTATAGTCATAGTTATAGTTATAGTCATAGTTATAGTCGTCATAGTTATAGTTATAGTCATAGTTATAGTTATAGTCATAGTTATAGTTATAGTTATAATCATAGTTATAGTTATAGTCATAGTCATAGTTATAGTCATAGTTATAGTTATAGTCATAGTTATAGTTATAGTTATAATCATAGTCATAGTCATAGTCATAATCATAGTCATAGTCATAGTCATAGTCATAGTCATAGTTATAGTTATAGTCATAGTTATAGTTATATACTAACTATGACTATAGGAGGTCATAGGTATAGTTATAGCCACAACCGAATCTCGGTTAAATAAATCAAAACGTAAAATAATAATTTGATTGACAGTAACCGACGGCGTCTGGTGGTGTGATTGGAGGGTTTCAGGTACCTGAGCAGAGCGACGGCGTCGTCCAGAGAGCCGACCAGCAGGTCTGGATATTTGTTCCCATCAACATCCAGACCTCCAGACAGAGAGTAACCAAAAGTCTTGAACACAGGAGAGACCCTGCTGCCACGGATCACCTGCAGAGGGAGAGGGAGGGGCTTACAGGTGTGAACACACCTCCACTGCTATCATACAGAGGTGTGTTCACTGTGAGACCTGGCTCGGCTCTGCAGAGACCCCATCGCTGCTACCGGTCCAGATCATCACACTTCCTGTTTCATGGAAAGGAGCTCCGACTGCAAAGTCTGCAACACCAAGAACACGTGAGCTTCTTCAGCACCGTCTCTCCAGACATTCACATCGGTTCATTATGATCAGTTTATTGTCACACCCTGGAAGCCATCCTGGTTCAGGTCTCCAGCAGCAGCCACAGCCATACCGAACGCCGACCCGGTCGGTCCTCTCAGCACCGCGCTGGCCGTAGAATCAAACGAACCCCTGCGTTCATGTAAACATAAACTGCCCCGCCCGCCTCCTGCTGACGATGGAAGTAAAAAGGAGCGCCTACCAGCAGATCGTTCCACCTACGGGAGGAAAGAAAAGCAGACAGGTCGAATATCTGGATGGTCGTCTGCTGCTGGTTCCATTTCAGTAAATATTACATGTTTATTATATTATTTATTTATATTTTTCTCTTCAACTCGTCACATTCATTAACAACAGATTCACACCTCATTAAGTTAGAGTACTTCATTGGTTTATAATAGAACTAATTATTGTGTGAAAAATATTATTTTTTCTTTATTAAAGGAAGTAAAGTCAATGCAAGCCAAACTAAAATGATTTCTGCAGTTTAGACCTTTTTGAATTGTTCGATATGAAACGTTACACAGAGAGAGGACGACCAACAGGAAGTGACCTCGTGTGAATCCTCCATTACCCGTCGTTGTTGAGGTCGCTGGTTGCCACGGCGTTACCGAAGTACGAGCCCACCTGTTCACCGCGTAGAGTCCACTGAGTCATCAGGGTGTGAGACCGTTTCACCGCCAGCAGCACGGAGCCACGGGCGTCATGTTTAGTGTCCCGAGGAGCTCCTGCTCATCAATACAGAAAGCAATGAGCCAGTCAGTCCATCAATCAGTCCATCAATCAATCAATCAATCAATCAATCAATCAATCAATCAATCAATCAATCAATCAATCAATCAATCAATCAATCAATCAATCAAAATCAATCAATCAACATCAGTAGTACTCACCTGTTACTATGGTTTCATCATCCTGAGAGAGAAGACGACGAGCCTGAATCACTGAATATCCACACACACACACACACACACACACACACACACACACACACACACACACACACACACACACACACACACACACACACACACACACACACACACATTGTGTGTCCTTCATGGACGTCTACTCTGGTCAAATCAATAATATTGATACGTATCAATAATAATGAACATAAACACATGTAATGCTGAGTGATGAAGACGAGGAGGGATTTAAAGGGACAGTCACCGATATAAATGTGTCTGTGCTGCGTGTTGGAGAAGGAGCTGGTCTGGGTGTCAAAGACCAGGTCTGGGTTCATCCAGGACACATGGACGTTACCTACACACACACACACACACACGCACACACACACACACACACACACACACACACACACACACACACACACACACACACACACACACACACACACACACACACACACACACACACACACACACCACAGACACACAGTCAGGTGAACAGAGCCACAGACTTGGTGCTAAGCTAACAGGACCAAACAGGAAGTCACCTTGCCATTCGTGGCTTCCAGGCGAGCCGACGATGACCTCGTTCTGCGTGATGAAGGCCGAGATCCCCGCGTTACACATGACCTCACCGCTGACATCACCCTGGTGACTGGACACACACAGGTTCACTGACAGGAAACCACTGGTCATGTGACCTGCGGGCCATGTGACCTACCTGCAGGTCTGGTCGGGGTTCTGCCAGTGCATGTCCGTGTCGTCGTACTGAAGGTCGTTTCCACGGAGATAACAGCGGCCAATCATGTGTCTGATCTTGGACACTCCGTAGAGTTTAATGAAGCGATGGCCGCACGCCTGGAGAGAGTGAGGAGGCGGGTTAGTTAGTTAACCGAGTAGTTAATAAAGAAGACAGATCAGATGGGAAGACAGACAGGAACTAGTTAATGAGTCAACCAGTTGGTAAGTTTAGTTTATTAGCTAGTTAGTCACTCAATTAGTCAGCTAGTTATGCTCATTTAATTAGATTAGTAAGTCTTACAGTATTTAGTTACAATCAGTTGACTAGTAAGTTAAGTAGTCCGTTAGTTAATCAACTATGTTTAGTTAGTTACCAAATGAGTTGGCTTGGTTAGCATTTAGTTACATAGAGGTGAATGAAGGCTTCATTAAGGTTTCAATTAGTTTAGAAACAGTGACACCTTGATCAGCCAATAGGAACAGAGACTCACCAGGACCCTCCCCCCTGGTCTGCCCTGACTGGCTACTGAGACGCCCAACCACATGTCCTCCATCAGGTTTTCAGACGGGTTCAGGTCTGAAAAAACAGCACATTGTGAAAGTAATTTATCAGTTTATGATGTTTGTTTGTGACATCACAGGATCAACTTCTCTGATTGGCTGTTGCCATGGTTACCACAGATGGCAGATAACAGAAACAGACAGCAGCTGTCACTTCTCATGAGGGATAAAGTACCCATAATGCACCAGGAGAGAGATAACATCTCAGGGCTGAAAACAGATAATGACATTATTCATCTAAATGCTCTGATTAGAGAGTTCATTCTGTAAACGTAAACTAAAGACGCCACCGACACCATAAAACACCAACGAAACACCACCGACGCCATTAAACACCAACGAGACGCCAACGACGCCATTAAACACCAACGAGATGCCAACGACGCCATAAAACACCAATGAGATGCCAACGACGCCATAAAACACCAATGAGACGCCACCGACGCCATAAAACACCAACGAGACGCCATAAAACAACAACGAGATGCCACCGACGCCATTAAACACCAACGAGACGCCAACGACGCCATTAAACACCAACGAGACACCATAAAACACCAACGAGACGCCATAAAACACCAACGAGATGCCACCGACGCCATAAAACACCAACGAAACACCACAGACGCCATAAAACACCAACAAAACGCCACCAACGCCATAAAACACCAACGAGACGCCACCGACGCCATAAATCACCAACGAGATGCCAACGACACCATAAAACACCAACGAGACGCCACCAACGCCATTAAAAAACAACAACGAGATGCCACCGACGCCATTAAACACCAACGAGACGCCACCGACGCCATAAATCACCAACGAGACGCCAACGACACCATAAAACACCAATGAAACGCTACCGACGCCATTAAACACCAACGAGATGCCACCGACGCCATAAAACACCAACGAAACACCACCGACGCCATAAAACACCAACAAAACGCCATCGACGCCATAAAAACACCAACGAGACGCCACCGATGCCACAAATCACCAACAAGATGCCACCGACGCCATAAAACACCAACGAAACACCACAGACGCCATAAAACACCAACAAAACGCCACCAACGCCATAAAACACCAACGAGACGCCATAAATCACCAACGAGATGCCAACGACACCATAAAACACCAACGAAACGCAACCGACGCCATTAAACACCAACGAGACGCCAACGACGGCATAAAACACAACAACGACGGCATAAAACACCAACGAGACGCCACCGACGCCATAAAACACCAACGAGACGCCACCGACGCCATAAATCACCAACGAGACGCCAACGACACCATAAAACACCAATGAAACGCTACCGACGACATTAAACACCAACGAGATGCCACCGACGCCATAAAACACCAACGAAACACCACAGACGCCATAAAACACCAACAAAACGCCAAAACGCCACCAACGCCATAAAACACCAACGAGACGCCACCGACGCCATAAATCACCAACGAGATGCCAACGACACCATAAAACACCAACGAGACGCCATAAAACAACAACGAGATGCCACCGACGCCATTAAACACCAACGAGACGCCAACGACGCCATTAAACACCAACGAGATGCCATAAAACACCAACGAGACGCCACCGACGCCATAAATCACCAACGAGATGCCAACGACACCATAAAACACCAACGAAACGCAACCGACGCCATTAAACACCAACGAGACGCCAACGACGGCATAAAACACCAACGAGACGCCACCGACGCCATAAAACACCAACAAGACGCCACCGACACCATAAAACACCAATGAAACGCTACCGACGACATTAAACACCAACGAGATGCCACCGACGCCATAAAACACCAACGAAACACCACCAACGCCATAAAACACCAACGAGACGCCACCGACGCCATAAATCACCAACGAGATGCCAACGACACCATAAAACACCAACGAAACGCAACCGACGCCATTAAACACCAACGAGACGCCAACGACGGCATAAAACACCAACGAGACGCCACCGACGCCATAAATCACCAACGAGACGCCAACGACACCATAAAACACCAATGAAACGCTACCGACGACATTAAACACCAACGAGATGCCACCGACGCCATAAAACACCAACGAAACACCACCGACGCCATAAAACACCAACGAAACGCCACCGACGCCATAAAACACCAACGAGACGCCACCGACGCCACAAATCACCAACGAGACGCCAACGACACCATAAAACACCAATGAAACACTACCGACACCAATGAAACGCTACCGACGCCTTCCTGGTTGAATACAGGTGAGTCTCACCTGGGTCTATGAGCTTCATCCTGCTGCACTCTGATTGGCCGGCAGTGATCGGGCAGCTGTACACTCCTCCTGTTCGATTGGCTGGAACATTAGTCTCCGCCTTCTCCCTGGGGGCTCCGACCAATAGCCTTAAAGGACGGGACAGGTAAGACAGGTGAGATGGATGAGACAGAACCAGACAGCTATGACAG
>NC_072459.1:48397-88397 GCF_027596085.1 Anoplopoma fimbria
AGGAAACTCTGCGTTTCTGAAATACAGCACATGATGGGATGGCGAGCCTCATGTGTCGTCCTAAATATCACCAGCTGACAAAGCCACGGTAGTCTAGAGTCCGGTATCGCCTGTATGGAGAGGATCACACATCATTACCATGCAGCTAAAAACTATCTATACAGTATTACAGGATTAACACTGTTTCTTTTTTATTTACATTGTTTTAGATTTGAAAAGAAACAATTCTCCTTTGTTCATTAGTTCTTATGATCTTGTGTTATAATGAAACAATTGTGTTCAGATCTAGTTTTCACAGATTTCATTATATGCAATAACAACTTACTCCTCTTCTATACTACGCCTCAAACGTCCATAGTCACCTCTGTATATGTTGTGGATAATCTGAAGGTGGTATGGATTCAAGGATCGAGGACAGGATGGGGAACCATGTAGGAGGGACTGGAACCTGGTTCACTGGTTTCTCAACCTGATGAGAGGAAAACAAGACACTGATTAACAAGGAATACTGTTATAATAAAGCAAATAATGACTCAGGAGGCAACATCACTGCAGAGGATGAATATTAATCCAGGAAGAAAAGATGTTTCTTCAAATAAAATGGTGTGATCATATTGTTGGTTACAAACATGAGAACTGCAGGAGGGGATTGTTAAATGCAGATACATTAATGCACAAATGTTACAGTTAAGATGACATTTTATAGGACTGTTGTTGTTACTGTGTAGTACTAGTGTTTTTACTGTATACAACACAAATGTGTAATCTCTAAACCTGCTGTGCTCTAATAAAACACCATGGTATCTACAGGGAACATGTGTTAGGAGCTCACAGGCTACGTGAGTGTAGTTCTTAGCTTCTTAGATAAAGACAAGGACTGGTGTTTTACAGCACAGCATAGGCCTAAAGCCTAATGCTGGGTGTTAGCTGGCGTCAGTGCAGTAATTGATTAAACTGGTAACAGCTCAGCATGTGAAACGTTCTGCTCCGGTCCTGGTTGTGACGGTTGTTTGGGTCGGCTTAATAACTGACCCCCGTTCATACTGCTAGGGTAGCACAGATGCTAACGCTAATCAAAGCTATGACAGTGTTTTGGGGCTTAGGGAGCAGAACTCTGTTGGCGGTAAGGGGCGGGGCATTTCTGCATATGCGCTGCGTGGTTGACCAAAAGCAACAGAGCGGGCTAGCTGACCAATTAGGGCAGACTTGGCTGTCTGGGGGGAGGAGCTAGTGCTCTGACAGATCGTTTCACAGAGAGGCTGAGAAGAGGTGCTGCAGGACAGAATGATGAGAAGAACATTAACGCATGGAAACATATGGAACTGGAAATAAATATATGCACCTGGAAAATAGTATAATAGGGCCTGATTAAAGCTGCATTCTCTCTCCTGTCCACCAGGGGGCGACTCCTCTGGTTGTATAGAAGTCTATGAGAAAATGACTCTACTTCTCTCTTGATTTATTCCCTCAGTAAACATTGTAAACATGAGTTTATGGTCTCAATCTCTAGTTTCAAGTCTTCTTCAATACAGCATGATGTTCATTTAGTAAATGATGCTCCATTTAGAGTCAAACAGACCATAAAGCAGGGGATGCTTTAGGGCGGGGCTACACACTGATTGACAGGTCGACACCAGAGACGTATACGCCGTCTCTACGTCACTCCTCCTCAGTCCATATTTGGGCACTTCCTGTTCACTGGTTGAAAAGAAAAACCGTCTCAATGGCTAAAACTACCACAACCCAAAGAGACGTCACCATGACGACTGCGTCCTCTTCTTATATACAGTCTTTGTTCAAAATGAATTAAAAAGATGTTGTAATTGACATGTTGTTTTAGCGCTAGCTTTAGCTTTAGCTAAGTCTATCAGGTGTCGATCTCACAAGCTAACGTTGTCATGGAAATGACATTTTCTAAAGTTCAGGGTTTCTGCAAGTTACAAAAACAAAAACAGACTTTTTAAGACCACAGAAGGAAATTTAATTAACCTTTACATTTTTGGCATAAGTATGACTGGAAATAAGTAATAATGTATGACTTTAAATACATGAATTTATTGACATGCTGAACACAATACAATAGTAATAAAGTGTGACAGCAATGAATATTTATCGCAGTAAGAGCGATTTAAAGGAGCAGATATTTGAGTTTCAGGACATATTAGGCATCAGCTGATATGAAAAACAGTAACAATTAATCTTGATTCTGACAGAATGAAATGGTGGAAGTTGATGCATTTTTGAAAACACATTCATGTTCCCATTAAACAGAAACAGTTTATAGTTCACCTTTGGTGCAACAGATTTAAATATGATATTTTATATATGGGGTTGTAAACATTTACATCAGTAAGGCACTTTGAGCCGAAACATTATCCTCTGAAAGAAAGTGCTTAAAATAACAAACCTGGACAGCTTCCTCAACCATAAGGCTTCTAGAACAAATGAAAAGTTTACCCTATTAGCATTCCAGAGATAATGGAGATGAAATAAAATGTGATTTTTATCCACGACTAGAATATGATGTTAATTTCAACAGCAATATTGGCATTATAAATAAGATTTATGGGTAATGCCACGACTCATCATCTTTCACTAGCGTCAATTTGATGAAAATACACTGAAATACAAGATTAGTGACACAATTCATAAACATATAATCAGGTAAGCTCCATAATTTATATGTTGACTGTTTACTGAGAGCTTTCCTTCAAAACTATATTTTCATATCGACATGTTACAAATAACATGAATCTGTCATAAACATTGAAACAGTGAAAGACACATGAATATTACTGAGGAGCTCCAAGCTATGTAGTCAGATTATTATATATATTTATATATATATCTTTAGAGGGGATAAATGGTTCCTTCTCATGCAGTCTGTCTCCCTCTAGTGGTCAAACCAAAGTACTACGAGCCAGAGGTCGCTTGGAGCTGAAGTGAAGTTTGAGCCAAAATGTCCGCCTGTCTTCTACTGGCAGCATGCATTATGGGTCTCTTTGTAAGCTCGCCACAGGGACCGGTACCAGGGATGGACAGGGATGGACCAGTACTAGAGATGGACCCGGTACCAGGGATGAACCGGTACCAGGGATGAACCAGTACTAGAGATGGACCCGGTACCAGGGATGAACCAGAACCAGGGATGAACCGGTACCAGGGATGGACCGGTACTAGGGATGGACTGGTACCAGAGATGTACCGGTACCAGGGATGGACCGGTACTAGGGATGGACCGGTACCAGGGATGGACCGGTACTAGGGGTGGACTGGTACCAGAGATGTACCGGTACCAGGGATGTACCGGTACCAGGGATGGACCGGTACTAGGGATGGACCGGTACCAGAGATGTACCAGAGATGTACCAGAGATGACCGGTACCAGGGATGGAGATGATACCAGAGATGTACCGGTACCAGGGATGGACCGGTACTAGGGATGGACCGGTACCAGGGATGGATGTACCAGGGGTGGACCAGGGATGGACCGGTACTAGGGATGGACTGGTACCAGGGATGGACCGGTACCAGGGATGGACCGGTACCAGAGATGGACCGGTACCAGGGATGGACCGGTACTAGGGATGGACTGGTACCAGGGATGGACCGGTACTAGGGATGGACCGGTACCAGGGATGGATGGTACCAGGATACCAGGGATGGACTGGTACCAGGGATGGACGGTACCAGGGATGGACCGGTACCAGGGATGGACCGGTACTAGGGGTGGACTGGTACCAGGGATGAACCGGTACCAGGGATGGACCGGAACCAGGGATGGACCGGTACTAGGGATGGACCGGTACCAGGGATGGACCGGTACCAGAGATGTACCGGTACCAGGGATGGACTGGTACCAGGGATGGACCGGTACCAGGGGTGGACCGGTACTACGGATGGACCGGTACCAGGGGTGGACTGGTACCAGGGATGAACCGGTACCAGGGATGGACCGGAACCAGGGATGGACCGGTACTAGGGATGGACCGGTACTAGGGATGGACCGGTACCAGAGATGTACCGGTACCAGGGATGGACTGGTACCAGGGATGGACCGGTACCAGGGGTGGACCGGTACTACGGATGGACCGGTACCAGGGGTGGACTGGTACCAGGGATGAACCGGTACCAGGGATGGACCGGAACCAGGGATGGACCGGTACTAGGGATGGACCGGTACTAGGGGTGGACTGGTAACAGGGATGGACCGGTACCAGGTACGACGGGTTAACAAGTACAGCTCAAATATAAATACCCCGTATTATGACTATGTTAGTAAACCTGCTCTAAGAGTCTGGATCAGCTGACCCGTATCATGGTTGGCTCTGTATGAGTATTCTGGTCCCGGTGTAGACCTGGACCCAGACACTGGGACGTGGTTGTGTAGATTCTGGCTGTGTTTATATTGTTTGTGGTTCCGTTCTCCCACCAAGCCATAAATAAATAAATTCCAGCAAACATTCATTTTATTTCTATAAAATGTCTACCTTTTCAGGCCTAAAATTTTTAATTTCCTGCATTCAATATAAAATTTAAATGATCCGCAGAAACCCTGATAGATGGATGAGCTGTCACACAGCTCCCAGGTTCTGTAGAGGGTTCTGCCAGGTACTATTAGCATAACTAGCGGAAACAGCTTCAGTTACGCTCAGTGTCACACACGGTGTGTTCAGGCACAGTGCTGAGTGTAGTTACCAGGGTTTTAGAGTTAATGTGCATAAGTTTTAAGAAAATAAATGAAATTAAAAAAGATTTTAAGCTAAAAAACATATTTAAACCTCCTTTGATAGTTTAAGCGAGTAGAGCAACAGTTTGCTCCGTAGAGGTGATGCCCTGAGTCTGAAGGGGACGGATCGGTACGCCACCCTGTAACATCAGGGTGGCGTACCGTCAAAACCGGCGAGTTTAAGGTGTGCAGAGGTAGTTCAGTCCAGTTCAGTCTAGTCTAGTCCGGTCCGGCCCGGACTCTCAGGCGTTGGGTCGGATCTCAGCGTAGTTCTTGATAACTCCAGAGAACCTGATGATGTGAACTTCTGGGTTTTTGGGTTTGAAGTCCTGCCAAAGGTACTCAGGTGACAGCACCTTACTGGGCTTGTTGATCCACATGTACCTGAACACAGGAGCAGGAAGTACAGTCATTAGGATATAGCCCTCACCACCAGGTGACTCTCCTCCTGTCTACCTGTTCAGGTGTCTCTCCTCCTATCTACCTGTTCAGAAGTATCTCCTCCTGTCTACCTGTTCAGGTGTCTCTCCTCCTGTCTACCTGTTCAGAAGTATCTCCTCCTGTCTACCTGTTCAGGTGTCTCTCCTCCTGTCTACCTGTTCAGAAGTATCTCCTCCTGCCTACCTGTTCAGAAGTATCTCCTCCTGCCTACCTGTTCAGAAGTATCTCCTCCTGTCTACCTGTTCAGAAGTATCTCCTCCTGTCTACCTGTTCAGGTGACTCTCCTCCTGTCTACCTGTTCAGAAGTATCTCCTCCTGTCTACCTGTTCAGAAGTATCTCCTCCTGCCTACCTGTTCAGAAGTATCTCCTCCTGTCTACCTGTTCAGGTGTCTCTCCTCCTGTCTACCTGTTCAGAAGTATCTCCTCCTGTCTACCTGTTCAGGTGACTCTCCTCCTGCCAGGCAGCCTCGATGCCCTCTTTGGCATCAGACTCAAAGTTGGATCTGCAGGTTTTGGCGAGCTGATGTACTTCCTGCAGAAGACCTCCAAACGCCCCCCCACAGTAGTAGAAGTCTCCTTCACCAGGAGCCACGTAGGCTCTGGACTCGGGACTCCGCTCGTAGGGGAACTTGCTGCGGTCGTCTCTATAGTAACCTGTAGAAACAAGGAACAGGCTGAACGACCTGGAGCCAGAGATACACCTTGATGAGTCTCTGTGGATCATCAGCCTGAAGGATGACGGTGATTTGGTCCGTTCTCTTACCTGGATGTATCACGGCAACCAGTCCGCCCAGTGACTCCGTCCCCCATCGGCCGTGGAACTTAGAGTCGACGTCCAGACAGAAGATGTAGCCGCTGTCGTTGGGAAGCTGCTCCTCGATCAGTGACTGGATGAGCTCCATCCTTCGAGCGGAGATCTCCTGCCAACGCTTGGAGCTCGGCACCGAACGCACCGTCAGCTGGAGGAGGAAGAGGAGTCAGTTGAAACCAAAGAGCCAGGAAACCTGCAGGAGAGTTCATTTCTCGAAACAAACCAGAACTTCAAAGCGATCGATGACTTTAGAAGAAGAGATCCGTGTAAATAAGTAGCTCTGTTTGGTTCTTTTTACGTTCTACGGTTTACCTGTCTGCCGGTGGCCATTCTGACTTGGGGCACCTCATCTGGCCGGTCGGTGAACACACAAATGTGCACCTTGAAACCAATGAAGAAGTGCTGCTCTGCTGTCTCCAGGAAGTTTTTCAGGAACATGATGTACCTGTCCAGACCGTCAGAGGGGTCACTTCCATGTCAAAGGTCAGAGCAGACGTGCTGCGTCAAGGGCGGCGTGGAAACCGCAACGTTGTGATGTCATACTTACTTTCCAACAGCGAACACGGTGGCTGTGATGCTGACGTTCTTTTTATTGTAGATGCTGTCGAGTAGAACCGGGTTAAAGGTTCCCTCCCAGACCACAGGAGCCAGCCAGGGCGTCACCGTCACCACATCGGTACGACTACTGTTAAAAACATAGTGACATCATCAACAAACAAACTAACAACAACAACAACAACAACAACAACAACAACAACAACAACAACAACGAGGTCTGAAGGTGATACTCACCCGTGTACGATGCTCGGCTGTTTGTACTGCAGACTGAAACACAAACAGTTTTATCATTAGTTTTCTCTAAGCAGTGTTAGCACCGTTCCTGTTGATTTAGCCACAGTGTTAGTACCGTTCCTGTTGATTTAGCTACAGTGTTAGCACCGTTCCTGTTGATTTAGCCACAGTGTTAGCACCGTTCCTGTTGATTTAGCTACAGTGTTAGCACCGTTCCTGTTGATTTAGCCACAGTGTTAGCACCGTTCCTGTTGATTTAGCTACAGTGTTAGCACCGTTCCTGTTGATTTAGCCACAGTGTTAGCACCGTTCCTGTTGATTTAGCCACAGTGTTAGCACCGTTCCTGTTGATTTAGCTACAGTGTTAGTACCGTTCCTGTTGATTTAGCTACAGTGTTAGCACCGTTCCTGTTGATTTAGCTACAGTGTTAGCACCGTTCCTGTTGATTTAGCTACAGTGTTAGCACCGTTCCTGTTGATTTAGCCACAGTGTTAGCACCGTTCCTGTTGATTTAGCTACAGTGTTAGCACCGTTCCTGTTGATTTAGCCACAGTGTTACCGTTCCTGTTGATTTAGCCACAGTGTTAGCACCGTTCCTGTTGATTTAGCTACAGTGTTAGCACCGTTCCTGTTGATTTAGCTACAGTGTTAGCACCGTTCCTGTTGATTTAGCTACAGTGTTAGCACCGTTCCTGTTGATTTAGCTACAGTGTTAGCACCGTTCCTGTTGATTTAGCTACAGTGTTAGCACCGTTCCTGTTGATTTAGCCACAGTGTTAGCACCGTTCCTGTTGATTTAGCTACAGTGTTAGCACCGTTCCTGTTGATTTAGCTACAGTGTTAGCATCGCGTCAGAATGACAGGAATCAACTTGTCAGCATCAGACCTTCAGTTAGTTGGTTATGTTTCATATGACAGAGAAATAGAAATAGAACTAGAACCCGGTTCTTTTTAGTCTCCTGAAATAAACTTAAACACTTCCTGTAAGTCGCTTTGGATAAAAGCGTCTGCTAAATGACTGTAATGTAATGTAATGTAATCAGCAGAGTGTTGATGTTCCTGCTGACAGAGGATGAAGAGTACCTGTCTACAGGTGAGTCCAACACAGAAAGTTACGAAGGTACTCACTGATCAGGAGCCACCAGGTGGAACTCACGACTCACATGGATGACATCAGCATCCAGTCTGTGAACAAATACACAAATATATGTATAAATATCTATATACAGTTATATACTGAATGTGATTTGTGATTCTGAGCTAAACAAAGTTCAGAAAACAAACCCAGGTACTTCAAACACATTTGTGAGGAGTTCAGGTGTGTCCTCGTCTCACCTGAGTTTTACTCAGAACTCATAGAACCAGATGTCTGGTTTCTAGTTCCTGGTTTCTCTTTGTTGGATTATGGATCAACATAAACCTACACCCTCTAAATACACAGCAGAGAAGCAGGTTCAACACACTACAGTCCCTGAACGCACCACCACTCAGACTCTTTATCATCGGGGGGTTCAGGGTCCCCACTAGAAATATTAGAATCAGAACTGACATGGCAGCATATTATGGTCTGTAAAGACGTTAGACGTTCAGCTGGACGAAAACACAAAGACAAACAAAAACCAAAGGACTCTGTCTTTGTGTCTCTGTAGAGATATAGGATTATTATCTATTGTATATGTTGTATTATACATTATGTGAACAGGTGAGCAGGTGAGCAGGTGAACAGGTGAGCAGGTGAACAGGTAAACAAGTGAACAGGTGAGCAGGTGCTTCGTAGTAGTTTGTAGCACTTATTGTTTTCGTAGTAATCTGCCTCTGCACTATACTTTTGCTCTGGTTTATGCTTTAAGATGCTTGTTTAAGAAAGGAGATGCACTGATGACTTCTGGTGACTAGTAGTTCTCTTGAATACCTATGTTGAATACACTTCCTGTAAGTCGCTTTGGATAAAAGCGTCTGCTACATGACTGTAATGTAATGTAATGTAATGTGAACAGGTGCTCTGTGTGAGCAGGGTGGAGCTGATAAGCCTATAAATCCACACCCAGGGAAAAGGTTCTAAGGTTTACTGACCTGTTCTCTTGTCTGATGTCGTTCTCCTTGAAGAGCTTAATGCCTCTGTAACAAACACACACACACAAACACACACAGTACATATACAACAGTACATATACAATATGTATACGTTAATAATATACATAATATGTTGTGAGTACTACCTGAAGGACGGAGTGATGTAGTAGCACAGCACTCTGTGGGTTCAAACAGAAACACAGTCAATCATCAAGAATCAATAGACGTGATCAGATTTATGATCGGAGTCATTGTTCTCAGATCTAATGAAGCTCTTTGATTGGCTGTGTGTTGGTGAAATGCACCTTGGGAGTTGTAGTTACCATCTACCCTGAAGTGTTTCTGTCAAAAGCTTCTTGTACTTTTCACTTCATCAAATATATAATATGAGCACATAGCAGTAGTGTTAATACTTTAAAAATAGTAGTAGTATTTGTAGTAGTACCTGTGTATAAACTCACCCAGCATCAGCAGTATATGTGCATTTAACAGTAGCAGTTGTAGTAGCAGTACTAGTAGTAGTAGTAGTAGTAGCAGTAGTACTAGTAGTAGTACTAGTAGTAGTAGTAGTAGTAGTAGTAGTAGTAGTAGTAGTAGTAGTAGTAGTAGTAGTAGTAGTAGTAGTAGTAGCAGTAGCAGTAGAGTAGTAGTAGTAGTAGCAGTAGTAGTAGTAGTAGTAGTAGTAGTAGTAGTAGTAGTAGTAGTAGTAGTAGTAGTAGTAGTAGTAGTAGTAGTAGTAGTAGTAGTAGTAGTAGTAGTAGTAGTAGTAGTAGTAGTAGTAGTAGTAGTAGTAGTAGTAGTAGTAGCAGTAGTAGTAGTAGTAGCAGTAGTAGCAGTAGTACTCACCCCAGCAGCACAGCCACCAGCACCAGAGTCAAAGCTCTTCCGTTGTTCAGGTGTTTCATCGTAGTCTCAGTCACACCAGCTCAGACCTGATCCACAGACAGAGTCCTTAATCCAGACCTGATCCACAGACAGAGTCCTTAATCCAGACCTGATCCACAGACAGAGTCCTTAAACCAGACCTGATCCACAGACAGTCTTTAAACCAGACCTGATCCACAGACAGAGTCCTTAATCCAGACCTGATCCACAGACAGAGTCTTTAAACCAGACCTGATCCACAGACAGAGTCCTTAAACCAGACCTGATCCACAGACAGAGTCTTTAAACCAGACCTGATCCACAGACAGAGTCCTTAAACCAGACCTGATCCACAGACAGAGTCTTTAAACCAGACCTGATCCACAGACAGAGTCCTTAATCCAGACCTGATCCACAGACAGAGTCTTTAAACCAGACCTGATCCACAGACAGAGTCTTTAAACCAGACCTGATCCACAGACAGTCTTTAAACCAGACCTGATCCACAGACAGAGTCCTTAATCCAGACCTGATCCACAGACAGAGTCCTTAATCCAGACCTGATCCACAGACAGAGTCCTTAAACCAGACCTGATCCACAGACAGTCTTTAAACCAGACCTGATCCACAGACAGAGTCTTTAAACCAGACCTGATCCACAGACAGAGTCTTTAAACCAGACCTGATCCACAGACAGAGTCCTTAAACCAGACCTGATCCACAGACAGAGTCTTTAAACCAGACCTGATCCACAGACAGAGTCCTTAATCCAGACCTGATCCACAGACAGAGTCCTTAATCCAGACCTGATCCACAGACAGAGTCCTTAATCCAGACCTGATCCACAGACAGTCTTTAAACCAGACCTGATCCACAGACAGAGTCTTTAAACCAGACCTGATCCACAGACAGAGTCCTTAAACCAGACCTGATCCACAGACAGAGTCTTTAATCCAGACCTGATCCACTGAGACCAGATCCAGCAGGTCTAACCAGACGAATGCTCCCCGGGTCCCTTATTCAATATAGAATATATATATATACATATATATTACAGAAGTCTTCAACTGACTTCTGTAATATATATAGTGGTACTAGTATTAGATAGTAGTACTAGTATCAGATAGTAGTACTAGTATTAGATAGTAGTACTAGTATCAGATAGTAGTACTAGTATCAGATAGTAGTACTACTATCAGATAGTAGTACTAGTATTAGATAGTAGTACTAGTATCAGATAGTAGTACTAGTATTAGATAGTAGTACTAGTATTAGATAGTAGTACTAGTATCAGATAGTAGTACTAGTATCAGATAGTAGTACTAGTATTAGATAGTAGTACTAGTATCAGATAGTAGTACTAGTATCAGATAGTAGTACTAGTACAGATAGTAGTACTAGTATCAGATAGTAGTACTAGTATTAGATAGTAGTACTACTATCAGATAGTAGTACTAGTATCAGATAGTAGTACTAGTATCAGATAGTAGTACTAGTATCAGATAGTAGTACTAGTATTAGATAGTAGTACTAGTATCAGATAGTAGTACTAGTATTAGATAGTAGTACTAGTATCAGAGTAGTATTAGATAGTAGTACTAGTATCAGATAGTAGTACTAGTATTAGATAGTAGTACTAGTATTAATAACGCGTGGACGCGCAGCGGGTGTCCGTGCCAGACTCTGGACCGGGTCCAGGAAGTGGACCAGCTGTTCTGGAACCTGAGACCCGGTCCCGGAGTGTGACGTCACAGCGCCACACAGCCATCGATAACTGATTATTGATCCGCTGCGTCACCCGACGGACCCGCGCACCTTATTTACGCGTTTACCTCTCTCACTCTCTCTCACTCTCACTGTCTCTCACTCTCTCACTCTCTCCCTCTCACTCTCTCTGTCTCTCACTCACCGTGCGCATCCTCTGAACCAGGAAGTGTAACTGGTCCTAACACTAACTCTGCTTCCTGCTCAGGGAGCCGGAGGCCCCGCCCCCCGCAGGTATCAACACGTGACGTCAACACGTGACGTCAACACGTGGACCAGGAAGCAGGATAAGTGACGTCACGTGTTAGGGCTTCCTGCAGGAATAAACGTTTATGTGAATCCAAATGATGACGTTTAATAAACATAAAGAAAACTCATTCAGATGAGGCCTCACCTGCAGGATCACACACATATGATTTATTATTATATGTAGTTAATTTAATAACATGATTTATTATTATATTTAGTTAATTTAATAACATGATTTATTATTATATTTAGTTAATTTAATAACATGATTTATTGTTATATTTAGTTAATTTAATAACATGATATATTATTATATTTAGTTAATTTAATAACATGATTTATTATTATATTTAGTTAATTTAATAACATGATTTATTATTATATTTAGTTAATTTAATAACATGATTTATTATTATATTTGTTAATTTAATAACATGATTATTATTATATTTAGTTAATTTAATAACATGATTTATTATTATATTTAGTTAATTTAATAACATGATTTATTATTATATTTAGTTAATTTAATAACATGATTTATTATTATATTTAGTTAATTTAATAACATGATTTATTATTATATTTAGTTAATTTAATAACATGATTTATTATTATATTTGTTAATTTAATAACATGATTTATTATTATATTTAGTTAATTTAATAACATGATTTATTATTATATTTAGTTAATTTAATAACATGATTTATTGTTATATTTAGTTAATTTAATAACATGATTTATTATTATATTTAGTTAATTTAATAACATGATTTATTATTATATTTAGTTAATTTAATAACATGATTTATTGATATATTTATATTTAGTTAATTTAATAACATGATTTATTATTATATTTAGTTAATTTAATAACATGATTTATTGTTATATTTAGTTAATTTAATAACATGATTTATTATTATATTTAGTTAATTTAATAACATGTTAATTTAATAACATGATTTATTATTATATTTAGTTAATTTAATAACATGATTTATTATTATATTTAGTTAATTTAATAACATGATTTATTATTATATTTAGTTAATTTAATAACATGATTTATTGTTATATTTAGTTAATTTAATAACATGATTTATTATTATATTTAGTTAATTTAATAACATGATTTATTATTATATTTAGTTAATTTAATAAACATGATTGATATTATTATATTTAGTTAATTTAATAACATGATTTATTATTATATTTAGTTAATTTAATAACATGATTTATTATTTATTTAGTTAATTTAATATGATTTATTATTATTTAGTTAATTTAATGATTTATTATTATATTTAGTTAATTTAATAACATGATTTATTATTATATTTAGTTAATTTAATAACATGATTTATTATTATATTTAGTTAATTTAATAACATGATTTATTATTATATTTAGTTAATTTAATAATATGTTAATTTAACATGATTTATATTATATTTAGTTAATTTAATAACATGATTTATTATTATATTTAGTTAATTTAATAAGTTAATTTAATTTATTATTATATAATTAGTTATATTTAGTTAATTTAATTTATTTATTATTATGATTTATTATTATATTTAGTTAATTTAATAACATGATTTATTATTATATTTAGTTAATTTAATAACATGATTTATTATTATATTTAGTTAATTTAATAACATGATTTATTATTATATTTAGTTAATTTAATAACATGATATATTATTATATTTAGTTAATTTAATAACATGATTTATTATTATATTTAGTTAATTTAATAACATGATTTATTATTATATTTAGTTAATTTAATAACATGATTTATTATTATATTTAGTTAATTTAATAACATGATTTATTATTATATTAGTTAATTTAATAACATGATTTATTATTATATGTAGTTAATTTAATAACATGATATATTATTATATTTGATTTATTATTATATTAGTTTATTTAATTTATATTATTTATTTAATTAATTTAATTTAATATGATTATATTATTATATTTAGTTAATTTAATAACATGATTTTTATTATTAATTTAGTTAATTTAATAACATGATTTATTATTATATTTAGTTAATTTAATAACATGATTATATTATTATATTAAGTTAATTTAATAACATGATTCATTATTATATTTAGTTAATTTAATAACATGATATATTATTATATTAAGTTAATTTAATAACATGATATATTATTATATTTAGTTAATTTAATAACATAATATATTATTTTATTTACTTGTTTTCACTGTCAACATTTATTCCGTGTTCTAAAAAAAACACAAATAGTAAAACGAAAGGTTTGAACCTTTTTCTTCACGAATCACAAATTTGCCTCAGAGGGCTTTACAATCTGTACACATGAGACATCCTCTGTCCTTACACCCTCACATCCTCTGTCCTTAGACCCTCACATCCTCTGTCCTTACACCCTCACATCCTCTGTCCTTACACCCTCACATCCTCTGTCCTTAGACCCTCACATCCTCTGTCCTTAGACCCTCACATCCTCTGTCCTTACACCCTCACATCCTCTGTCCTTACACCCTCACATCCTCTGTCCTGTCCACATCCTCTGTCACATACACCCCTCTGTCCTTAGACCCTCACATCCTCTGTCCTTACACCCTCACATCCTCTGTCCTTACACCCTCACATCCTCTGTCCTTAGACCCTCACATCCTCTGTCCTTCCCTCACATCGGCACAGGAAAAACTCATCCTCTGTCCCCCTTTAACAGGGAGAAAAAAGGAAGAAATCCCTCTGGGAGATCCGACAGAGGAGGGATCCTTCTCCCAGGATGGACAGAAGTCAATAGATGTCATGTGTACAGAATGAACAGCATAACAGAGATACAACACATTCAATGTATATGACATAAATGATTCATATAATAAGACTACTTATAATAACAGCAGCAATTATTACAGTAGAATTATAGCCATGAAAATAGGGATAGTAATGTGATTAATAATAATAATGGACCCTCAGTAGCAGTGGGTGTCAGTCTGTCCTTCACAGCAGGAGGCACGACTTTACGGTCCAGGTACAGGAAAAATTCCTTTGGGAACCTGAAGGCTGGGAGAAAGCACAAAGACTCCCAGGGGAAGAAGCAAAGACCAGAATGAGCAGCATAATGTGCATAAATGACATAAATGATTAATACATAAAGATGGAGGGAGAGAACTTATAAGAGGCAGCAATTATTAGTGTATCCTAGGTAGCCATGAAAATAGGGCTGTCTGTGATTAATAATATAGCAGCATATCTAGGGGCTGGACCAAGGAGAACCTGAACCAGTCCAGGTACAGACCTGAACCAGAACCTAACTATAGACCTGAACCAGACCCTAACTATAGACCTGAACCAGTCCTAACTATAAACCTGAACCAGTCCTAACTATAGACCTGAACCAGTCCTAACTATAGACCTGAACCAGTCCTAACTATAGACCTGAACCAGAACCCTAACTATAAACCTGAACCAGCCCTAACTATAAACCTGAACCAGCCCTAACTATAAACCTGAACCAGTCCTAACTATAACCTGAACCAGCCCTAACTATAGACCTGAACCAGTCCTAACTATAGACCTGAACCAGTCCTAACTATAAACCTGAACCAGCCCTAACTATAGACCTGAACCAGTCCTAACTATAGACCTGAACCAGTCCTAACTATAGACCTGAACCAGTCCTAACTATAGACCTGAACCAACCTAACTATAAACCTGAACCAGTCCTAACTATAGACCTGAACCAGTCCTAACTATAGACCTGAACCAGTCCTAACTATAGACCTGAACCAGTCCTAACTATAGACCTGAACCAGTCCTAACTATAGACCTGAACCAGTCCTAACTATAGACCTGAACCAGTCCTAACTATAGACCTGAACCAGTCCTAACTATAGACCTGAACCAGTCCTAACTATAGACCTGAACCAGTCCTAACTATAGACCTGAACCAGTCCTAATAAACCTGAACCAGTCCTAACTATAGACCTGAACCAGTCCTAACTATAGACCTGAACCAGTCCTAACTATAGACCTGAACCAGTCCTAACTATAAACCTGAACCAGTCCTAACTATAAACCTGAACCAGTCCTAACTATAGACCTGAACCAGTCCTAACTATAGACCTGAACCAGTCCTAACTATAAACCTGAACCAGTCCTAACTATAAACCTGAACCAGTCCTAACTATAAACCTGAACCAGTCCTAACTATAAACCTGAACCAGTCCTAACTATAAACCTGAACCAGTCCTAACTATAAACCTGAACCAGTCCTAACTATAGACCTGAACCAGTCCTAACTATAAACCTGAACCAGTCCTAACTATAAACCTGAACCAGTCCTAACTATAGACCTGAACCAGTCCTAACTATAAACCTGAACCAGTCCTAACTATAAACCTGAACCAGTCCTAACTATAAACCTGAACCAGCCCTAACTATAAACCTGAACCAGTCCTAACTATAGACCTGAACCAGTCCTAACTATAAACCTGAACCAGTCCTAACTATAGACCTGAACCAGTCCTAACTATAGACCTGAACCAGTCCTAACTATAGACCTGAACCAGTCCTAACTATAAACCTGAACCAGTCCTAACTATAAACCTGAACCAGTCCTAACTATAGACCTGAACCAGTCCTAACTATAGACCTGAACCAGTCCTAACTATAGACCTGAACCAGTCCTAACTATAAGCGCTATCAGAAAGGAAGGTCTTAAGCCTGCTCTTAAAAGTGGTGAGTGTGTCGGCCCCCCGGACTGAAACTGGAACCTGGTTCCACAGAAGAGGAGCCATCCTGGACAATCCCTCTCACCCTCTCCATGAGGAACTGTGGCAGCTGGGCAGCTCTTTCAGCCATCGGCTGATTCTACCAAAGAGCAGGACGGAGCTTCAGACGCTCATTTGTGCCCACTGCCATCAGACTGTACAACAACAGCAGAGACCACAGTCTGTCACCATGCTGACCAGCCCCCCATGTGGATATACTGTACATTTATTTATTTGTATTCTTATTTTTTATTTTATTCTATTTTTATTTTTATTTTATTGTATAATATGTGTATTTATTATCTGTTTCTGTGTAGTTGAGCTGCTGCAACACCCGAATTTCCCCCATGGGGATCAATAAAGGAATATAATAATAATAAGAGGAGGCTGATAACTGAAGGCTCTGGCTCCCATCCTACTTTTATATACTCTAGGAACCACAAGTAACCCTGCATTGATGGAGCGCAGCTCTCTAGTTGGGTAATATGGAACTATAAGTTCCTTAAGATAAGACGGTGCCTGACCAGTTAGAGCTTTGTAGGTGAGGAGAAGGATTTTAAATTCTATTCTTGATTTAACAGGGAGCCAGTGCAGAGAAGCTAATACTTAGTTAATATATAGTCAGTCCAGTCAAGGTTTCACTCCAGAGTGTATTTGGCTTCTGGAGGGATACTGAACTACTTCTCTCAGCTAGAATAGACTAAGTATATTGTTCATATTGTGAACCTGGACAAAACCGAGCTACTGTTCCTCCCGGGGAAGGGTTGCCCGCACCGAGACCTGTCCATCACCATTGATGATGCCGTGGTGACGCCAACTGGGACTGTGAGGAATCTGGGTGTGACCCTGGACGACCAACTGTCGTTCTCAGCAAACATTGCATCGGTCACAGGCTCCTGCAGATTCCTCCTCTACAACATCAGGAGGATTCTCCCCTTCCTCCCTGAGGAGACGGTGCAGGTGCTCTACAGGCTCTGGTCATCTCCCGCCTGGACTACTGCAACTCACTACTGGAGCCCCGGCGTCGGCCATCAGACCTCTGGAGCTCGTCCAGAAAGCTGCAGCTCGTCTGGTGTTCAATGACCCAAGTTCTCCCACACAACTTCCCTTCTCCGTTCTCTACACTGGCTCCCTGTAGGAGCATCCAGCTACAGACTCTGGTGCCTACAGGGCAGTGAGAGGAACAGCTCCTTCCTATCTCCAGACCATGAAGCCCTACACCCCCGCCCGACCACTCTGCCCGGTCACAGCTTCTTCCTGTCCTGACCCCTCAGTGGAGGAATGAACTCCCCACTGACGTCAGGACAGCAGAGTCACTGCCCATCTTTAAACTCAAGAAGTAAAAAAGTAAAGAAGGAAAGAAGTACTACCCTGAGCCTTCCTCGTAGCACTTATTGTATTGGTATTAGTTTGTTTCTGTACTTTTGCTCTGGCTTATGCTTTAAGATGCTTGTTTAAGAAAGGAGATGCACTTATGACTTCTGGTGACTAGTAGTTCTCTTGAATACCTATGTTGAACACACTTCCTGTAAGTCGCTTTGGATAAAAGCGTCTGCTAAATGACTGTAATGTAATGTTATGTAATGTAATAATGTAATGTAATGTTATGTAATGTAATGTACATATTTTAGTCCACATACATTTTATCTGATCATCTCTCCATTGAAGCAGCATTTATGACATAAATTCATGTTAGAATAGTCTTATTTGTCAATAATGTACTACAGTGAATTAGTGATGTAACTATTAATAATGTAGAGTTTTATATTTGTTAATTATTAAAGGTTGAGTATTAAATGATGTAACTGTTTATGTTGAAAGGAAACTAAGCTGAAGCAGATGATGAAACCTTCAAACACAGACGGGCAGTTTGGTTTATTGGTTTTCCTTCCAGCTGAAGTGGAAACTGAATCAAAGTGAATGAGAGAGAATGAGAGAGAATCCGAGAGAATCCGAGAGAGAATGAGGAGGACTTTCCTTCTGAGTCTCTGCTTCATCACAAATGTGACAAATGTGACAAATGTGACGAAGCAGAAGAGGAAAGAGAACCTTCAGAGGAAAGAGAACCTTCAGAGTGGCTCAGAGGGAATTTCTCCGCTTCCTTCCTGTTTCAGAGCTCCCCGTCGGTCCTCTCGACTCTTTCTATTCTGTTAAAATGGATCTGAAGCTGAACTTCCTGCGTCGTGTTGACGCCTCTTCTCTGTAAATGTAAACTGAACCTTTGGGGGTTAAACCGCATCCTGAGGCCTGATGTGTGCCGACGTAGACGGGTTCTACTGAGACTCATACAGAAACATGAAGGAGTCACAACGGAACCTAAAGAACTCCTCATGATGCAGTATACAACCTTGATTTAACCCTTTAGTTACTCTCATCACACGCTCAATATGTCCTTAATAAAAACTTTAATAACAATAAGTATAATAAGAACAAAATGGATTTTCTCCTTTGAACCTGAAGGAACACAGAAATAAATCATTAGAGGAGCAATACGGTTCTTCTTCCTCATTATTGGGTTCTGAGCTCTTCTTTAACTGTCATATATTATAACATATATTTATTATTAAATTATTATTTAACGGGTTTGTTTAAAGACGACTACTGAAGGAATGAACGGCAATAACACACTTTGATATTCATACACTAAAGAAGGAAGAACCTTTCAAGTATAAATTATAATAATAAGTTAAATTATAATTATGAGTTGATATTTAAAATGCTCCATGTAGTAAATATATCTCAGGTGTCCACATACTTTATTTAAGTAGCCGGGACGTTTGAGGGAAATCAGCTCAGACTTCATACAACGTGTCCATAAATATGTGGACACAACGTTCCACAAACTGAAGTTCACAAAGTCATCACTTCATTTCATGTATCTTTGTGTTCTTATTGAACTTCTACTGTGCACTGTGTAGTAACAGGTAGTTAGATGCCCCTCATGCAGCCTGGCACCCTGACAGGGGTGGGGGGTGGGGGGGTAAAGGGGGAAATTTCCAAATTTTGCAGAATTTTGTCTTTGATTTGCTTTGAATACATCAGAGTTTCACTTTCAGTCGGCCCGGGATGAATCTTTATTTAAACCACAAGACACGACGGAGACACTCATCAGAACCACAACGACCTCAACGGAGCAAAGACCAGAACCTGGAGGACTCCATCAGACCAGAACCTGAAGGACCACAGCAGACCAGAACCCTGATACGGTGAGTTTATTTAACAGAGTCTGTTATTATTATTAATAATAATTTATACACTCTGTTATTATCGATCAATTACTCTATTAATCAATTAGTCATATTAATCAATTAGTCATATTAATCAATTAGTCATATTAGTCAATTATTGGATTAACAGAATTGAATATGAAACAATTTTGATGTTTGGAGTCATTTTTCATGTATAAATATTTGCTGGTTCATGTATTATTATTAATAATAATGTTATTGTTTTAGTAAATATTGTTCATTATGGTAAAAATATTTATTTTGAACTGTTGGTTGGACTTCAACTGAGTACATCAACTTGGAACAGAGTATTTAACAGTAGAGCATTGGTACTTTTACTGAAACAGTGTTATTTTCTGTGTAGTATTAGTTACTTTATTGAAACAGAGTATTTCTACAGAGTGGCATTAGTACTTTTAATGTAACACAGTATTTTTACAGAGCGGTATTACATTACATTACATTACATTAGAGTCATTTAGCAGAGGCTTTGCCCAAGGACACATCGACTGCCGAAGCCGGGTATCGAACCACCGACCCTCTGATTGGAGAACTACCTTGCTCTCCACTACGCCACAGCCGCCCTGGCTATTAGTACTTTTACTGTAACAGAGTATTTTTACAGAGTGGTATTAGTTACCCTGGCTATTAGTACTTTTACTGTAACAGAGTATTTTTACAGAGTGGTATTAGTTACTTTACTGAAACAGTATTTTTACAGAGTGGTATTAGTTACTTTACTGAAACAGTATTTTTACAGAGTGGTATTAGTTACTTTACTGAAACAGTATTTTTACAGAGTGGTATTAGTACTTTTACTGTAACAGAGTATTTTTACAGAGTGGTATTAGTTACTTTACTGAAACAGTATTTTTACAGAGCGGTATTAGTTACTTTACTGAAACAGTATTTTTACAGGTTGAAATAGTAGTTTTTTGTTTTCTTTCCTGATGAAACAGTAAACTGATGATCTCATCGTCAGAGATGAAGCTCCATGACGACGGTTCTCAATTATCGTAAGAACGACAAACGGTTTCCTCGTCCACCAACGTCACAAACATCGAGCGTCGCAGCACAAATGGAAACATTATTTTAATAAAACATTATTGGAAACATTAATGGAAACATTAATATAGAAACCCTGATTCAGCAGAGACCTGGTCTGAGATCAGTTTGACTCACTGACTTCCTGAAGCGGCTCGTCTGCATCAGTGTAGAAACTTCACGTTATTATAAATGTGAGACTCTTCAGCTTCATATTGATATTAATGCGTTTATTTCCTCTGAAATGAAACTCACATCGTTGTGATATTTTAACGTCTGATCTGGAAACTCGCTGAGCGGAAGTTTGTCGTTATCTGTGAGCCGACGACACGGTGTGTTCATTCTACTTTATTATTAATATTACAATTATTATTATTATTATCGTTATTATTATCGTTATTATTATTATATTATATTATTATTATTATTATTATATTATTATATTATTATTATTTTTGTGACATGGTATTATTAGTATTATACAGTACCAGTCAAAAGTTTGGACACACCTTCTCATTCAATGGTTTTTCTTTATTTTTATTTTTTCTACATTGTAGATTAATATTGAAGACATTCAAACTATGAAGGAACACATATGGAATTATGTGGTAAACAAACAAATGCTCAACAAACCAGAATATGTTTTATATTTTAGATTCTTCAAAGTAGTTGAATGAGAAGGTGTGTCCAAACTTTTGACTGGTACTGTATGTATATATATATTTATTTATATATATATGTATATATATTTATATAAATATACTAATTATAACCGTCTTCAATAACAAACAGAATTTATTGATAGTAAATTAAAGACACTTTGTTTTGATCTCAGACAAAATTAATCTATTAATTCAACGTGTAGAAGGTTGTCTACCTGCCTGCATGAACATGCAGTGACTCACCTGGCGGAGAAGTCGTCTTCTGGTCCAGGTCTCTGGCGTTGTGGTTTGGATCAGACCCTCTGGGATTTGATGACTCAAGTACACGGCCCCTGATTGGTCCTGACACCCAGCCAATCTGCTGCTCTGTGTTCCAGGTTACCTGAACTCACCTGAAGCTGCCGGTTCACACAGCACACCTGAAGCATCCCAGACCAGCTCAGTCCAGCACCAGCACCAGCACCAGCACCAGGACCAGGCTTCAGTATAAGACCAGGACTTTCTTCAGGTGAAGGTTTTTAAAACTCACAACATCAATTTGTCTTTTTGTAGAAATTCAACTTAAACTGAGATATATTTCAGAACCTCAGGACCTGAAGGACCAGAACCACCAGAGCCACCTGAAGGACCGCCAGAACCGCCTGAAGGACCAGAACCACCAGAGCCACCTGAAGAAATACCTGAGGGACCAGAAATCATCAGAACCAGGACTTGCTGAAGACCAGCTGAAGATCAGGACCAGAACCACTTGAACCATGACCCTGTCTCCGGTCCTCCTTGTCCTCCTGCAGGTCTGCAGCCTCCACCTGATGGCGGTTGCCATGCCGACCTGTCAGCTGGAGGGAACCTTGGTCCAGTCGGCCCACCGCCTGCTCAGGGACCTGGTACGACCTTTGACCTTCAAACTGTTACTGCTTTTAACTGTAACACCTGAACGCATCATCTGATTCTTTAGAATTCTACTTTATTTTATTTACTTTTTATTTTAGAGTTTTTCCAGAATAGATAAACTTTCAAAGTTACACTTCACTTTCACTGCGTTCAGATTTTATTCTTCTGAACTTTTCACACATGAGAACATTCTGAGTGCTTTCACTAAAACTATTTACTGACACTTCAACTGTTTTCATTACAACTATTTACTGACACGTCGACTGCTTTCATTCAAACTATTTACTGACACTTCAACTGCTTTCATTAAAACTATTTACTGACACGTCGACTGCTTTCATTAAAACTATTTACTGACACTTCAACTGCTTTCATTAAAACTATTTACCGACACTTCAACTGCTTTCAATAGCTGAGCTTCTTTTCACATCTTTCTGTTCGACTGTCGTTCTGTTTGCTATCAGTAAAGATTTATCTGACACTTCAACTGCTTTCAGTGAAAACACTTGAACTCTGACAGTTTCACTGCTTTTATCTTTATTCTTGAATCAGATCTTCTTACAAATTAATTTAAAAGAAAACAACAACAACAAACGTCCACTTCAACTGATTCTTCAGCTGCTTTCAGTGTTTCAGTGTTCGCTTCTTCAGAAAGTGTGTAGCTTAGCATTAGCAAATATAGGCCGGGTCAGTATGTTTCTATGTGTAGCTTAGCATTAGCTGCTTTTAGCAGGTCAGTTTTAACGGTTGGTCTGTTTCCTGTCTTTCCTGTAGGGGGGGTCGTTTCCTGCCCACTGCCTGACATACAACGCCAACATCTCTTTTCCAGACTCCGCCTTCCCTGCTGCGAATGCCAATCACATGCAGGTAATCCTCTGAGCAGTCAGCCAATCAGAGAGCTGATTTAAGTCAAACAAGTCTGTTTAAAATAAAACTCTGCTGCTGGATGAAAACAATGACCTCTGATTGGTTACTTGCAGTGCCGCCGAGCATTATGGGTGGTGTATGAGTCACTGCAGGAGGCGGAGCAAATGTTTGAGGATCATGAGTTACCTGTCGGAGAGGGAGGAGTCACCTGGGATCACGAGAAGTTCATCAAATTCCGACACCTGCAGCACCGACTGCTGGAGAAGGGGAGCTGTGTGAGTACCTGTCTGTCTGACCACCTGTCTGTCTGAACACCTGTCTGTCTGACCACCTGTCTGTCTGAACACCTGTCTGTCTGACCACCTGTCTGTCTGACCACCTGTCTGTCTGAACACCTGTCTGTCTAAAAGACTGTCTGTCTGACCACCTGTCTGTCTGACCACCTGTCTGTCTAAAAGACTGTCTGTCTGAAGTTCTGTCTGTCTGAACAACTGTCTGTCTGACCACCTGTCTATCTCATGTCAGATATCCCAGGTTCTTTTTGAATATTTTACTATTAATCTTTCATTCTCCCTCCCATCCTGTCTCTCTCTCTCTCTAACCTGTCTCTCTCTATCTAACCTGTCTCTCTCTATCTAACCTGTCTCTCTCTCTAACCTGTCTCTCTCTCTAACCTGTCTCTCTCTCCCTGCAGTTGTCCAGTGTTGATGGTTCGAGTGTTTTATCTTCTTACTTCAGTAACGTGACAGCAGTTCTGCAGCAGCAGGTAAACACTTTGACACATAAATATTATTTATTTATATATATATATATATATATATATATATATATATATATATATATATATATATATATATATATAAATATATATAAATATATATATATATATATATATAAATATATAAATATATATATATATATATATATATAGTAGGGTCTCTATTAATTGGGTGATAGGTCTGTCGTTCAGAGGGGGCTGAACCAATCACAGCTAAGGGGGCGGGTCTCTCTGTGTGTCACTCAGGACAGCGCCGCCTGTGGTTGGATGGCTCTGAGGAGAGATCTGCTCAGGGTCCTAGAGTCCACCCTCTACAACCACCACACTTGTTTCACCTGGAGAGAAGCCCACTGAGGACCATGGCCACGCCCACCGACGACAGAGACCACGCCCATTGACGACACTGACAATATTTATTATTCATCTACCTAGTTATCTTTTTATTTATTTATTTATGTATCTATTTATTTATTAAGACGTGTTTTATATTTTGATACCTATATTTTATTTTTCTGAAATATTTTTTTATTTAAATTCTGTTCTGTTCTGTTTGTCTCAATGGTCCATCCAAACATATTAAAGCATCATGAAAACAAAAGTGACGGTTTGCCCTTATTCTACAGTGTGTCTGTGACACACACACACACACATAGACAGTAAACATGCTGACTCAGCTCTGAAGTGACTCACTGGTTTCTGTTTATGTTGAATCGTCTGCAGCTTCAGAGACATTAATTATGATTAAAGGTTTTTTATTAAAACACATTTTAACGTGAGTCATATTTAAGATCTTTGAACGGCTGCGTACATTCTGGAAATGATTATTTAAATGTATTTATTCCGTCTCTAAAGTATTTAACATGTCTATATGTTTTTAATAACACGTGCATATCTCTAGAAACGTCTGCTTTCTGTTCTGTATATATAAATATAATTTATAAATATACATAGATATATCTAAATATAGATATTCATATTTAATATGAGGTGATGTGGAGGTTAAGATGACAGGAACCTTCACTCCTCTCACTGTTTATAGATCAGACCTGCTAACATGAGCTAATGCTAAGCTACACAAACTCTGCTATGTGTAATAAAGTAAACATTGTGTTGGAGGTGAGACCAGCTGAACGGTTTCTTTCAGTTCAGTGACTCACGTTTCATTTTACAGCTCGAAGCGTTTCACTCAAGTTCAATGACTCACTGACAAAAGTACAAATACTCCATGAATACATAAATACCACGCAGATTAATCACAACTTCATCTGTTCTTGCTGTTATGGATCCAGTTGTGAAGAGAAACACAGAACAGACCCGTCAGCACAGAACGTTCTAGAAAAACCCAAACTCATGAACAGATGAACCTCCTGATGACAGACGCAGCTTTAAGACTTTATTCATTATAAGAAACTACAAACGGATCCCCAGAACCCAACGGAACCCCAGAACCCAACGGAACCCCAGAACCCAAAGGAGCCCCAGAACCCAAAGGAGCCCCAGAACCCAACGGAACCCCAGAACCCAAAAGAAGCCCCAGAACCCAACGGAACCCCAGAACCCAAAAGGAGCCCCAGAACCCAAAGGAGCCCCAGAACCCAACGGAACCCCAGAACCCAAAAGAAGCCCCAGAACCCAACGGAACCCCAGAACCCAATGGAACGCCAGAACCCAACGGAACCCCAGAACCCAAAAGAAGCCCCAGAACCCAAAAGGAGCCCCAGAACCCAAAGGAGCCCCAGAACCCAACGGAACGCCAGAACCCAAACGGATCCCCAGAACCCAAACTGATCCCCAAAACCCAAAGGAACCCCAGAACCCAACGGAGCCGCAGAACCCAACAGAGCCTCAGAACCCAAAGGAGCCCCAGAACCCAACGGAGCCTCAGAACCCAAAGGAGCCCCAGAACCCAAACTGATCCCCAGAAACCAAAGGAGCCCCAGAACCCAATGGAGCCTCGGAACCTTAGGGAGCCCAAGAACCCAAACTGATCCCCAGAACCCAAAGGATCCCCAGAACCCAACAGAGCCTCAGAACCCAAAGGAGCCCCAGAACAAAAACTGAACCCCAGAACCCAAAGGAGCCCCAGAAGTCTGGGTTCAGTCCACATCCTTTAGGGGTCTGAAGGTCTCTGGGTCCAAATATAGTGTCTTGGTTTTAGTTTATACTTTTAGTAAAGAGGTCATTCAGTCTTAGTTAAAAAAATAAACAAAAAAAGACATTGATCAGTAATCAAACAACCAATCAGTTCAGTGAGGAACACTCACGTCATGGATTCTTAATCCATTTATTGCAACGATGGAAATAAAGTTATACTTGGCGCTGGAGCTCCGCTCTTAAAATGCTCCATGGATTGGCCAAGCAGCTACTAAGCCAAAACAGGGAGAACCTTCCATAAAACCCCCAAACCAACGGAACCCAACGCCAAGTCTGGTATAACGGCGACGCTAAGCATCAGAAGCATATGAAAATCTATGTGTAGCAGCAAAGCCTGCTGCAGACCTCAGTAGACATTATCTTAAGCATAAGGGTGCAATCTAACTATAGACCTGAACCAGTCCTAACTATAGACCTGAACCAGTCCTAATTATAAACCTGAACCAGGCCTAACTATGAACCTGAACCAGCTGTAACTAAAGAACTGAACCAGCTGTAACTATAGACCTGAACCATTACATTTACATTTACATTTTACATTACAGTCATTTAGCAGACGCTTTTATCCAAAGCGACTTACAGGAAGTGTATTCAACATAGGTATTCAAGAGAACTACTAGTCACCAGAAGTCATAAGTGCATCTCCTTTCTTAAACAAGCATCTTAAAGCATAAGCCAGAGCAAAAGTACAGAAACAAACTAATACGAATACAATAAGTGCTACGAGGAAGGCTCAGGGTAGTACTTCTTGAAGAGGTGAGTTTTCAGCCTGCGCCGAAAGATCGGCAGCGACTCTGCTGTCCTGACGTCAGTGGGGAGTCCTAACTATAGATCTGAACCAGGCCTAACTATAGACCTGAACCAGTCCTAACTATAGATCTGAACCAGTCCTAACTATAGAGTCCTAACTATAGATCTGAACCAGTCCTAACTATAGATCTGAACCAGTCCTAACTATAGATCTGAACCAGTCCTAACTATAGATCTGAACCAGTCCTAACTATAGATCTGAACCAGTCCTAACTATAGATCTGAACCAGTCCTAACTATAGACCTGAACCAGTCCTAACTATAGACCTGAACCAGTCCTAACTATAGATCTGAACCAGTCCTAACTATAGACCTGAACCAGTCCTAACTATAGATCTGATCCAGTCCTAACTATAGATCTGAACCAGTCCTAATTATAAACCTGAACCAGTCCTAACTATAGATCTGAACCAGTCCTAACTATAGACCTGAACCAGTCCTAACTATAGATCTGAACCAGTCCTAACTATAGATCTGAACCAGTCCTAACTATAGATCTGAACCAGTCCTAACTATAGATCTGAACCAGTCCTAACTACCAGATCTGAACCAGTCCTAACTATAGATCTGAACCAGTCTAACTATAACTATAAGACCTGATCCAACCTATAGTCCTAACTATAGATCTGATCCAGTCCTAACTATAGACCTGAACCAGTCCTAACTATAGATCTGAACCAGTCCTAACTATAGATCTGAACCAGTCCTAACTATAGATCTGATCCAGTCCTAACTATAGATCTGAACCAGTCCTAACTATAGATCTGATCCAGTCCTAACTATAAACCTGAACCAGTCCTAACTATAGATCTGATCCAGTCCTAACTATAGATCTGATCCAGTCCTAACTATAGATCTGATCCAGTCCTAATTATAAACCTGAACCAGGCCTAACTATAAATCTGAACCAGGCCCAACTTTAAGCATTATCAAAAGGAAGGTCTTAATCCTGCTCCTAAATGTAGTAAGTGTTTCTGCCTCCCGGACTGAAAGTGGAAGTTGGTTCCATAGGAGATGATGGTAGCAGATATCTAAGGACTCTTTAAGTCGGATCTGGAGGACAGACCACTGTAATCTACAGTCACTATATCGTTAGATAGTTTGTCTCCCAAATAAATACCCTATTATTATTGGAAGGAGGCATGTTGTTTTACCAGAAGATAAAGGAGGAAAAGTTAATAATCTGTATTCATTCATGCTCAGTTTACATTGATTTGACAGAGTGTAGCCTCCTTCAGCATGACAGTGGATGTGACTGCATCAATGGCGATAAAGAAATGAAGTCTGAAACATCATGGACTGGCCTTTGATATTACTTTTCATTATCTAATTTAATATTTAGGCTAACAGATATCAAATACTTGGATTGTAGCATATATGCTAATACTATATCCGTATTGTGGCATCACAAGGGGCCAGGTAGTGGATGGGTGCTACATTCCCTTTGGAGATCGGCAGCCACACCACAAAATGGCCGCCGATCTACAAACTGCAGCTCCCAGAATGCCTCACCACTCCCCCAGGTGTGAGTGTTTAAGCCACCTGATTGAGGAAGGACTTAAGGGCTGCAGGAAAAAGAGGAGGCGAGAGAGCGAGAGAGCACATGGCTGGAAGGAGCGCTGGAAGACTGCCTAAAGGAGAGGACAGAATCCGACTGAGGGAGAACCAAAGGAAGAAGGCCCGGTAGCCGGTATGACCGAGGACACTCTAAGTTGAAGTAGCTACATAAAGTTAGTACCAAACAGGCTCCCTATATACTGCAGCCTGATGACAGGTTGTTTGTACAGTACCAGTCAAAAGTTTGGACACACCTTCTCATTCAATGGTTTTTCTTTATTTTTTTTTATACATTGTAGATTAATATTGAAGACATCCAAACTATGAAGGAACACATATGGAATTATGTGGTAAACAAACAAATGCTCAACAAACCAGAATATGTTTTATATTTTAGATTCTTCAAAGTAGTTGAATGAGAAGGTGTGTCCAAATTTTTGACTGGTACTGTATGTAATGAAACTAGTATAAAGACATTTGAACGAGGATATAATAAATGCGTATAGTTATAAATATATCCAGGACACTGCTGAAGTAGAACTTTCACCTTACAGCGGGTAAAATAAGTATTGAACACGTCACCATTTTTCTCAGTAAATATATTTCTAAAGGTGCTGTTGACATGAAATGTTCACCAGATGTCGGTAACAACCCAAGTAATCCATACATACAAAGAAAACCAAACAAATAAGTTCAGAGATTAAGTTATGTGTAATCAAATGGAATGACACAGGGAAAAGTATTGAACACATGAAGAAAGGGAGGTGCAAAAAGGCATGGAAAGCCAAGACAGCAGCTGAAATCTATCAGTAATTAGAAAGCAAAGGAAAAAGTATTGAACACGCTTACTGAAATGTATTTAATACTTGGTACAGAAGCCTTTGTTGGTGATGACAGCTTCAAGACGCCTCCTGTATGGAGAAACTAGTGGCATGCATTGCTCAGGTGTGATTTTGGCCCATTCTTCCACACAAACAGTCTTCAGATCCTGAAGGTTCCGTGGGCCTCTTCTATGAACTCTGATCTTTAGTTCTTTCCATAGATTTTCTATTGGATTCAAGTCAGGTGATTGGCTGGGCCATTCTAGCAGCTTTATTTTCTTTCTCTGAAACCAGTGGAGAGTTTCCTTGGCTGTGTGTTTGGGGTCATTGTCTTGCTGAAATGTCCACCCTCGTTTCATCTTCATCATCCTGCTAGATGGCAGCAGATTTTTATCAAGAATGTCTCGGTACATTTTTCCATTCATCCTTCCTTCAATTATGTGAAGTTTGCCAGTGTCGTATGCTGAAAAACAGCCCCACACCATGATGTTCCACCTCCAAACTTCACTGTTGGTCTGGTTTTTTTGGGGTGATGTGCAGTGCCATTTGACCTCCAAACATGGTGTGTATTATGGCATCCAAAGAGTTCCATGTTGGTCTCATCTGACCAGACTATATTCTCCCAGTATTTCACAGGCTTGTCTAAGTGCAGCAAACTTTAAACGAGCTTCAACATGCTTTTACTTCAGCAATGGAGTCTTGCGTGGTGAGCGTGCATACAGGCCACGGCGGTTGATGCATTACTTATTGTTTTCTTTGAAACAATTGTACCTGCTGATTCCAGGTCTTTCTGAAGATCTCCACTAGTGCTCCTTGGCTCTTGGACAACTCTTCTGATAATTCTTTTCACTCCTCTGTCAGAAATCTTGCGAGGAGCACCTGGTTGTGGCCGGTTTATGGTGAAACGATGTTCTTTCCACTTCCGGATTATGGCCCCAACAGTGCTCACTGGAACATTCAGAAGTTTAGAAATCCTTCTGTAACCAATGCCATCAGTATGTTCTGCAACAATAAGGTTGTGAAGGTCTTGAGAGAGCTCTTTGCTTTTACCCATCATGAGATGTTTCTTGTGTGACACCTTGGTAATGAGACACCTTTTTACAGGCCATCAGTTGGGACTGAACCAGCTGATATTCATTTGACTGACAAGGGGCAGGACTGCTTTCTAATCACTGATAGATTTCAGCTGGTGTCTTGGCTTTCCATGCCTTTTTGCACCTCCCTTTCTTCATGCGTTCAATACTTTTTCCCTGTGTCATTCCATTTTATTACACATAACTTAATTTCTGAACTTATTTGTTTGGTTTTCTTTGTATGTATGGATTACTTGGGTTGTTACCGACATCTGGTGAACATTTCATGTCAACAGCACCTTTAGAAATATATTTACTGAGAAAAATGGTGACGTGTTCAATACTTATTTTACCCGCTGTATGTATATCAGTGGCGGGCCAGCAAGGCCTTCCCTGCTGGCCTAAACATCAACAGAATATAAATTATATATTTTTTCCACAAATATGTATTAAATTATTCCCCAATATCTATTCTCTTCATTTCATAGCTTTCCTCGCGAGGATGCTAGGATGGATTTTGTGTTCAAATAAGCAGGTGTTTTGGGAATAATCAGTCGTTTTGGTGAGTTCAAAGCATTTGTTTATTTTTTTTATTAAATAAATATTAACGAAATAAAATGTATAAAAAAATAAATGCTTGATGCTTCTGCAAGAGATGATGTGTGACACTGGCTCAGCTGTGCCTGCAGGGAAAGGACTCAGGAGACTTGTTGAATTGTTTTGGTTTAACCTTTATCAAAGTTTCACCACTGTCGCAAATATATTCTCAAGAACAAATGCAAATTATTTGTTTGTATTCTTTTATTTTCAGTGAATAGTTTGTCTTTATCGTCACATTCCTTAAATGGAACGCTGTTTAGTGAACACACTTGTTAAAGCTCATACTGTTGGTGTTAATACAACTTCTTAGACTAATCCCTTAAAAGCACCTTTTATTGTAACGTGTTGACAGTATCCAAGCGATCTTAAAGCTGGTAGTTTAACACTTAATTGTAAATGCGGATTTATTGATTTTAAATGCTTAGGAAATATTAATATAACTCTGTTGTACTCCACTATGTTAAGGTGATGCAACGCCCAGTTATAATGCGTTTCTGTGTAGTTGTATAGTATGTGTATTTAGTGTCTGTGTAGTTGAGCTGTGTAACACTTGAATTTCCCCCATGGGGATCAATAAAGGAATATAATAAAATGTATAGTTTCTCGAGCCATGGCGTCTTAATGATGGTATTAAGAGGTGGATTCATTCAGGTAGGACTGTGTAGGACATCACTGAAGGCCTAGGGGTGAAATGCACAGCCCACTTCTGAGATCTATCTAGCTATCTATATATATTACAAGTAATTTCACAACAGGGTTGGATCCAAGAGAAACTTTATTGGTACAAATCACTTGAACAGCCAACAAGCACAGAGACAACATGGTTTTGGCACCTGGTATCAGACTGCATTGGTCGGGCGGGGGCGTTGAGGAGCACATAAGACATGATTGGCTGAGAGAGGTGACATCAGAGACTGTCAGTGATTGGAGGGTTTGATGAAGGAAGCTGGACCCTAACCAGACGAGTCATCAGTGAGGCTGGATGAGAATGTTCTCCATTCTCTGGAACCCTCAAGACTAAAAACTGAACCCATGTTTTCTGTTTACCTACCCAGAGACATGATGTTTCCTCAGACTGACATTCATATCTATTATCTGTTATTAAAACAAACAACCTGCTGTTTATGAATGTGTGTATATATGAATGTCAACATGTCGTCAAGTGATGTCACTTCTTTATCCAAGTCTTTTTCTAACGAGGAAACCGTTTTGTTTTTTTTACCGTTCAGCTTTACCTGAGAGTTGAACATCCTAAAAGGTGTGAAGCTCCATCTGGTCTTTAAGGACCCAAAGGTCTCCTCACTTCCTCCTGGATGTAATCCAGGATTCACCTCCGTTCATCCGGTACAGAAACATGTTTCATCCCCTTTTGGCACATAGGCAAGAGGCATGGGGAAGCTACTAGCTTAGCATAAAAGCTGGACGCAAGAGGAAACAGCTGGCCTAGCTTAGCACAAATACTGGAAGTGGGAAGAAACTGCTAGCTTATGTTGGCACAAATACTGGAGACGAGGATACATCTAGCTTCACTTAGCAAAAATAATGGACGCAAGAGGAAACAGCTAGCCTAGCTTAGCATGAGGTATGCTAGTCTAGCCTCTTCTGAAGTGTTAAAACTACTTCAGGTCAGTAATTTGCTCTTTCACTGGCGGTAGGCTAGCATTTTCCCTCTGTTTCCAGTCTTTGTGCTAAGCTAGGCTAACCACGTACTGGATGGGTCTGTGGAGGAAACGGCATCGTTGAGTGTTGCTTTGTGTGTTACCTGACCTTCTGGCTGACTGAGCTGTGATTGGCTGTTCCTGTGGATGACCTGAAGTTTAACGGTGCTTTCAAACCAAACGCCAAGAAAACTTTTCATGCGGCGCCTCACATATGAAATCCTTAAAATGACACCAATGGAAGGATATGCAAATTTCCCCAAGGGCCTCTGGCCTCTGGGTCACCGATACGTCTCCCGGCGTATCGGTGACCCCCACTACATTTAAAAACGACGTGAGCGTCTACGTGGAGCTCCGCCTCCTCTCCTCTGAGCAGCGTTTGGCGCCGGCAACACTAAAGAACAAACTTAGCATTTGGTGTGAACTCACCACCACACCTCACCAACAAACCCCCCCAATCCTGAGTGGATGATATCAGATGAAGGTCATGAGGAAAAAGGCAGAATGATGATTTTTTTTCTTTTTCTTTCTTCCATCATGCAGTTTCCTTGGTACCAGGAGGGGCGGGGTCTGAAGGCACGGGGTCATCCAATTACAGGCCTTGTTTGGCGAGGGAGGCAGTCACCTGACAGGAAGAGAGGTCCATCATTAATGTGTGTTTCACTGGGTTTTCGGTGGATACAGGTAAATCTCTCACCTGGTCTGCCAGGGTGTTGAGGGGCGGAGCTTTAGCAGCGTCGGGGCTCTGGGGGGGGAGTGTTGCTGAGGTGAGGAGGGGAGGAGTCAGGCTGGACGATGATGTCAGCACCGTGGTCGGTACGAGCTTTGGCGCTCTCTCTGAAGGTCAGCTTCTGACTCTCAATCTGTCAACACACCAATCAAACGCTATCACACCTGACGTTAGCTAAACCTTATCAAACTATGAACACGTTATTAATAACATACGGTTAATAACTATGCAAACAAAGCTACATAGAACATATTTAACAGTGTAAACATAATGTGTAATATGTAAATATATTATGTAGAGATATGAGGTGTAAAATAATACAGTGAAATACAGTTCAGTTCTCTATATCATGTAAACGAGCCAATCAGCTTCTGTGGATGAAAGCTAAGCTAACAACGCTAGGACAACCCAGTCTACTACATGCTAATGAAAACTCAGGCTAACCAGCCTTGAGCCCTTGAATCCTTAAAATAACAAGATGTTTATAGAAACAAAAACCGTCTATAATGTATTCATATCTACAGCAGTCAGTCAGGATTGGGTCACATGCTCTTAGCATTTTATTGATATGTTGTTAGCATGTACCTTCTTCTTCCCGCCTCCTGGCACATGAGTGATGTTCTCCAGAGAACCCACTTTAGACTGAACAGTTTTAAAATCCACCTTCTCTGATTTAATCTCCACCTTCCCTCCACCTGACACAACACACAGGAGTACTTCAATATATCATGAAGTACAACATAGTGCACAATATAAATGCAGTATTTATATACATGATAGTACAAAGTATGGATATAAAACATGCTTCTTATCTACTACTGAGAAATGTACATAATGTATAGTATGTAGACAAACCTTCACCTGAGTGTGTATTATGTGCTCTAGTACAAGCTGATACTACTCAAACTCGTGAGAGTTACCTGGTTTGTGAAAGAGGTTGTCTTTGGAGCCGCACTTTGATGCCACGCTGGTGAGATTCAACTTCTTATGAACAATCTGAACCTACAGACAGACAGACAGACACAGGTAGGAGTAAGCAACTGTCAGTCTTTTTGAGTAAAACAGTTAAACGTGTGTGTTTGATACCTTGCCCCCCCCAGGAGTGTGTTTGAGGTTCTCCGTGGATCCGACCTTTGACTTCACGTTGCTGAGGTCGGGCATTGGGTGGGAGGGGAGGGGGGGCGTCCGTCCCCGAGCAGAGACAGGAGACCTGGGGGGGGTTCGGACCACCGCCACCTACAGGATCACAACCAGTTTAACCAGTTAAAGAGGTTCTGCAGGTTAAAACTTTGTAAGACTTTTACAGAAACCAGGGAAACTGAGGAACACTTGTGGAGTTTTAGTACTTGAAGTACTCTAGTATTAGTAGTTGTACTAAAGGTCTGCATCATTTTCCTGTTGGTGTCAGTAGCTGGACTCAAGACCATCAGAATACAATACATCACTGTTACCAGTACTACCTGGTACTACTCAAACTCTCAGATATTAGTATCAACCTCAAAGATCAGGCCGGCTATAGTAAAGAGTCAGACAGATAGAAGACCAGGGAGTGAGACTGGGGTATGACAGACAGACAGAGGGTCAGACAGACAGGTAGTCTTACCTTCTTGAGGTCTCTGTTTGGAGTGGAGGATCGACTGGCAGGAGAACGACTTCCTGGACTGTTACCTCCGTCTACTGACTCTGACATACAGACAGGTGCAAAGACAGACAGGTTAGCTGGGTCAGACTGGTTGAAGTGGTGTTACTAGTTTAACTGGTGTAGTGTTTTACCTGAACTCTTGGCTGAGATCAGCTTGGCAGCTCTGGTGACCCCTGCTGACCTGGAGGACTGAAACAAAAGGAGGTTTACCTGGACAGGTACAATCCCAGTCCGACGCACAAGAGGACCGTATAGAGGACCGTATAGAGGACCGTATAGAGGAATGTATAGAGGACCGTATAGAGGACCGTATAGAGGAATGTATAGAGGACCGTATAGAGGAATGTATAGAGGATGTATAGAGAGGAGGACCGTATAGAGGAATGTATAGAGGAATGTATAGAGGATGTATAGAGGACCGTATAGAGGAATGTATAGAGGACCGTATAGAGGAATGTATAGAGGAATGTATAGAGGAATGTATAGAGGACCGTATAGAGGAATGTATAGAGGATAGAGAGGACCGTATAGAGGATGTATAGAGGAATGTATAGAGGACCGTATAGAGGAATGTATAGAGGAATGTATAGAGGAATGTATAGAGGAATGTATAGAGGACCGTATAGAGGAATGTATAGAGGACCGTATAGAGGAATGTATAGAGGAATGTATAGAGGACCGTATAGAGGAATGTATAGAGGAATGTATAGAGGACCGTATAGAGGAATGTATAGAGATAGAGGACCGTATAGAGGAATGTATAGAGGAATGTATAGAGGAATGTATAGAGGACCGTATAGAGGAATGTATAGAGGAATGTATAGAGGAATGTATAGAGGAATGTATAGAGGAATGTATAGAGGAATGTATAGAGGAATGTATAGAGGACCGTATAGAGGAATGTATAGAGGACCGTATAGAGGACTGTATAGAGGAATGTATAGAGGAATGTATAGAGGAATGTATAGAGGACCGTATAGAGGACCGTATAGAGGACCGTATAGAGAATGGAATGTATAGAGGATGTATGTATAGAGGAATGTATAGAGGAATGTATAGAGGACCGTATAGAGGACCGTATAGAGGAATGTATAGAGGAATGTATAGAGGAATGTATAGAGGAATGTATAGAGGACCGTATAGAGGAATGTATAGAGGAATGTATAGAGGACCGTATAGAGGAATGTATAGAGGACCGTATAGAGGAATGTATAGAGGAATGTATAGAGGAATGTATAGAGGAATGTATAGAGGAATGTATAGAGGACCGTATAGAGGAATGTATAGAGGACCGTATAGAGGATAGAGGAATGTATAGAGGAATGTATAGAGGAATGTATAGAGGAATGTATAGAGGAATGTATAGAGGACCGTATAGAGGACCGTATAGAGGAATGTGTATAGAGGAATGTATAGAGGACCGTATAGAGGACCGTATAGAGGAATGTAGAGGACCGTATAGAGGACCGTATATAGAGGAATGTATAGAGGAATGTATAGAGGACCGTATAGAGGAATGTATAGAGGAATGTATAGAGGAATGTATAGAGGACCGTATAGAGGACCGTATAGAGGAATGTATAGAGGACCGTATAGAGGACCGTATAGAGGACCGTATAGAGGAATGTATAGAGGACCGTATAGAGGAATGTATAGAGGAATGTATAGAGGAATGTATAGTATAGAGGATGTATAGAGGACCGTATAGAGGAATGTATAGAGGACCGTATAGAGGAATGTATAGAGGAGTATAGAGGAATGTATAGAGGACCGTATAGAGGACCGTATAGAGGACCGTATAGAGGAATGTATAGAGGAAGTATAGAGGAATGTATAGAGGAATGTATAGAGGAATGTATAGAGGAATGTATAGAGGACCGTATAGAGGACCGTATAGAGGAATGTATAGAGGACCGTATAGAGGAATGTATAGAGGAATGTATAGAGGAATGTATAGAGGAATGTATAGAGGACCGTATAGAGGACCGTATAGAGGAATGTATAGAGGAATGTATAGAGGAATGATAGAGGATGTATAGAGGAATGTATAGAGGATGTATAGAGGAATGTATAGAGGAATGTATAGAGGACCGTATAGAGGAATGTATAGAGGAATGTATAGAGGAATGTATAGAGGACCGTATAGAGGAATGTATAGAGGAATGTATAGAGGACCGTATAGAGGACTGTATAGAGGACCGTATAGAGGAATGTATAGAGGAATGTATAGAGGACTGTATAGAGGAATGTATAGAGGATGTATAGAGGAATGTATAGAGGAATGTATAGAGGAATGTATAGAGGAATGTATAGAGGAATGTATAGAGGACCGTATAGAGGATGTATAGAGGAATGTATAGAGGAATGTATAGAGGAATGTATAGAGGAATGTATAGAGGAATGTATAGAGGATGTATAGAGGAATGTATAGAGGACCGTATAGAGGACCGTATAGAGGAATGTATAGAGGAATGTATAGAGGAATGTATAGAGGAATGTATAGAGGAATGTATAGAGGAATGTATAGAGGACCGTATAGAGGAATGTATAGAGGACCGTATAGAGGACCGTATAGAGGAATGTATAGAGGAATGTATAGAGGAATGTATAGAGGACCGTATAGAGGAATGTATAGAGGACCGTATAGAGAGGACCGTATAGAGGAATGTATAGAGGAATGTATAGAGGAATGTATAGAGGAATGTATAGAGGAATGTATAGAGGACCGTATAGAGGACCGTATAGAGGACCGTATAGAGGAATGTATAGAGGAATGTATAGAGGACCGTATAGAGGAATGTATAGAGGACCGTATAGAGGAATGTATAGAGGGACCGTATAGAGGACCGTATAGAGGAATGTATAGAGGAATGTATAGAGGAATGTATAGAGGATGTATAGAGGAATGTATAGAGGAATGTATAGAGGATGTATAGAGGAATGTATAGAGGAATGTATAGAGGAATGTATAGAGGAGTATAGAGGATGTATAGAGGAATGTATAGAGGAATGTATAGAGGACCGTATAGAGGAATGTATAGAGGAATGTATAGAGGAATGTATAGAGACCGTATAGAGGAATGTATAGAGGATGTATAGAGGAATGTATAGAGGAATGTATAGAGGATGTATAGAGGAATGTATAGAGGAATGTATAGAGGAATGTATAGAGGAATGTATAGAGGAATATAGAGGGAATGTATAGAGGAATGTATAGAGGAATGTATAGAGGATGTATAGAGGACCGTATAGAGGAATGTATAGAGGAATGTATAGAGGAATGTATAGAGGAATGTATAGAGGACCGTATAGAGGAATGTATAGAGGAATGTATAGAGGAATGTATAGAGGAATGTATAGAGGGATGTATAGAGGAATGTATAGAGGACCGTATAGAGGAATGTATAGAGGAATGTATAGAGGAGAGGAATGTATAGAGGAATGTATAGAGGAATGGAGGATGTATAGAGGACCGTATAGAGGAATGTATAGAGGAATGTATAGAGGATGTATAGAGGAATGTATAGAGGAATGTATAGAGGAATGTATAGAGGAATGTATAGAGGAATGTATAGAGGTGTATAGAGGAATGTATAGAGGACCGTATAGAGGAATGTATAGAGGAATGTATAGAGGAATGTATAGAGGAATGTATAGAGGATAGAGGACCGTATAGAGGAATGTATAGAGGAATGTATAGAGGAATGTATAGAGGACCGTAGATAGAGGATGTATAGAGGAATGTATAGAGGACCGTATAGAGGAATGTATAGAGGACTGGACCGTATAGAGGATGTATAGAGGTATGTATAGAGGAATGTATAGAGGAATATAGAGGAATGTATAGAGGAAGTATAGAGGAATGTATAGAGGACCGTATAGAGGACCGTATAGAGGAATGTATAGTATAGAGGAGGAATGTATAGAGGACCGTATAGAGGAATGTATAGAGGAATGTATAGAGGAATGTATAGAGGACCGTATAGAGGATGTATAGAGGAATGTATAGAGGAATGTATAGAGGAATGTATAGAGGACCGTATAGAGGAATGTATAGAGGATGTATAGAGGTATAGAGGAATGTATAGAGGAATGTATAGAGGAATGTATAGAGGAATGTATAGAGGAATGTATAGAGGAATGTATAGAGGAATGTATAGAGGAATGTATAGAGGAATGTATAGAGGAATGTATAGAGGAATGTATAGAGGAATGTATAGAGGAATGTATAGAGGAATGTATAGAGGAATGTATAGAGGAATGTATAGAGGAATGTATAGAGGAATGTATATAGAGGACCGTATAGAGGAATGTATAGAGGAATGTATAGAGGACCGTATAGAGGAATGTATAGAGGAATGTATAGAGGAATGTGTATAGAGGACCGTATAGAGGAATGTATAGAGGACCGTATAGAGGACCGTATATAGAGGATGTATATAGAGGACCGTATAGAGGAATGTATAGAGGAATGTATAGAGGAATGTATAGAGGACCGTATAGAGGACCGTATAGAGGACCGTATAGAGGACTTATCCACATCAACATCATCTTCAAAAAAACTATTTTACCTTCACAGCATCTTCTGCAGGTTCCTTCAGAGCTGAATAAGAAGAATGAAGCAGAGGTCAAAGGTCAGGGAGACCTGTTTCCATGACAACCTAACGATATAGTTTCTCTAGATGGCATTGCTCTGGCATCCAGCACTACCGTTAAGAACCTTGGAGTTATCTTTGACCAGGATCTGTCTTTTAACTCTTATATAAAACAGATCTCAAGGACAGCCTTTTTTCATTTACGTAACATTTCGAAAATCAGGCAAATCCTGTCTCAAAGTGATGCAGAAAAACTAGTTCATGCATTTGTTACCTCTAGATTACTGTAACTCCTTATTATCAGGCTGCTCTAATAGGTCTCTTAGATCTTTACAGTTGATCCAGAATGCTGCAGCACGTGTTCTA
>NC_072459.1:93397-95897 GCF_027596085.1 Anoplopoma fimbria
CAGACAGGTGGGGGACAGAGACAGGTGGAGGACAGAGACAGGTGGAGGACAGACAGAGGTGGAGGACAGACAGGACAGGCGGGGGACAGACAGGTGGAGGGACAGAGGTGGAGGACAGAGGTGGAGGACAGACAGGTGGAGGACAGAGACAGGTGGAGGACAGACAGGTGGAGGACAGACAGGTCTCCAGAGACAGGTGGTGGTGTCTTACCTCCTGGCTGCAGCCGTCCGTCTGCTGCTCCACCCTGCTGCAGTACCGCCTGCTGCCGCTCTGTGAGGGGGCGCTCTGCTGCTGCATGCCGGGAGAGGAGGCTGATGTTGCCATGGTAACCTGCCGCATTACTGTCGACACAGTCGTAATAACCATTATGATGAAGTTGACATATTAACAGAGGAAATACACAAATAGATTAAATACATACATTTGAAAAATAAACTGTGTCAATTGTTCTTTTTACAAATAAATACACAATAAAGAGTCAACAGAAAACAAAGTATAGTTGTAACTGTAAAACGCAGTATTAATAATGTAGTTATATTACTGAATAATACTGACATGAAAATAATGGTATCCTTGTATAATACTTGTAACAGTATTTTTACATCATTGTAATGGTACTTTTGCCACATTTAAAGAACTATATACAGTTTATATGCAAGTCCTACACGTAAAATCGCATACGTACTAAAGTCACATATACAGTCCTATTTACGTACATCATATATCATAAATGGGCCTCAGAGGGCTTAAGTCTGTAACGATGTCCTCTGTCCATCAAAACCTGTTCAAGAAGAAGAAGTGAGGAAGGATTCCTCCTCCTCCTCACTTTGTCTTTGGTTCAGAGAAACGACTCCATGAAATTCAATATCAACCATCCACAAGAAAAAATGATTCATATGTGAAGACAAATACAAATGACAGCTTTTTCAGGACAGAGAGAGAATAACATTTACAAAACAATGACTAAGGACATCCAGAAAGAAGAAAATATATAAATAAGAACTATTATCATCTTCTTCCTCCTGCTGAGGGAAACACACTAAATGACAAAACTCTCATCTGTCGTATCTGGATCCAAAGAAGTACATGTGTGACAGAGTCCAGCAAAGCCCCCAGAGCCTCCACCTGTCTGAGGCAGTGAGCTGCTCCCCTTCCTGTTCATCATGAAGCAGACCCGGTTAGTTGTTGGATCAACCAGGCTGGGCCCGTTCTCTGGACTTTACCAAGACCATGAGCTCTTCCAGATTCAAGAAGACCTCATGTGTCCATCAGACAGAAGCTGAACCCCGAGTCCACACCACAGCTTAAGGCAGGTGAGGTGGTGCCAAAACACAGTTTATGGATTCTAAGACTTTCCCCTTTACGAGAAAATACACAAGAATATCATTCGTGTCAATGGTGGTGAACCAACCGCCTCACTGAACCAAATCCAGTAGCCGCATGACATAAGGGACATTGAGATATGGGACGTTAATGAATTTCATACAGGTCCTGAACATATGGGACCTGAACATACGGGACCTTAATAGACTAACATACGGGACGTTAACATATTTACATACGGGTTCTTAACATACTGTCAGGGTGTCAAAAAGGCAACACAAGAGTAGTTCACGGTGATTTAATTAAACAAAAATACAAACAAAAACTTACATGAGGAGAAACGGAACCAGGATCCAAGGAAACATAAACGAGGCAGGGACATAACAGACATAACAGACATAACAGACGAACCAACAACCAGCAGACAAAAGACAGGACTATAAATACACAAGAAACTGATCAGACAACCAGACACAGGTGGGCAGACATGAGGGCTGACAGCTGATTGGTAAGAGAAACACAAGGCTGACTAGACTAATACATTACAGGTGATACAATCAGGGGCGGGACAGACATTTACAAAGGCGGGAAAACATACAAGGGCAGGACGTGAAATAAACACAAGAGGCAGGGAACGTCAAAATAAAACAGGAAACATACTAAAATAAAACCAAGATCGTGACACGTACGGGACTTTAACATGCGGGTCGTTAACATAAGGGTCGTAAACATAAGACGTTAACATAAGAGATGTTGACTTTCGGGTCGTAAACATAAGGGTCGTAAACATAAGGGTCGTTGACATACGGGTCGTTAACATAAGGGTCGTTAACATCAAGGTCGTTGACATAAGGGTCGTTGACATATGGGCGGTAACATATGGGTCGTTGACATAAGGGTCGTTAACATAAGGGTCGTTAACATAAGGGTCGTTAACATAAGGGACTTAACATAAAGGTCGTTAACATATGGGTCGTTAACATAAGGGTCGTTAACATAAGGGTCGTTAACATATGGGTCGTTAACATAAGGGTCGTTAACATAAGGGTTGTTGACATACGGGTCGTTAACATAAGGGTCGTTAACATAAAGGTCGTTGACATAAGGGTCGTTGACATATGGGCGGTAACATATGGGTCGTTGACATAAGGGTCGTTAACATATGGGTCGTTACAT
>NC_072459.1:98397-103397 GCF_027596085.1 Anoplopoma fimbria
ATACATATATATATACATATATACATATATATATATATATATATACATATACATATATATACATATATATATATATATATATATACATATATATACACATATATATATATACATATATATACACATATATATATACATATATATATACACATATGCATATATATATATACATACATACAGCGGGTAAAATAAGTATTGAACACGTCACCATTTTTCTCAGTAAATATATTTCTAAAGGTGCTGTTGACATGACATGTTCACCAGATGTCGGTAACAACCCAAGTAATCCATACATACAAAGACAACCAAACAAATAAGTTCAGAAATTAAGTTATGTGTAATAAAATGGAATGACACAGGGAAAAGTATTGAACACATGAAGAAAGGGAGGTGCATAAAGGCATGGAAAGCCAAGACACCAGCTGAAATCTATCAGTGATTAGAAAGCAATCCTGCCCCTTGTCAGTGCAAATGAATATCAGCTGGTTCAGTCCCAACTGATGGCCTATAAAAAGGTGTCTCATTACCAAGGTGTCACACAAGAAACATCTCATGATGGGTAAAAGCAAAGAGCTCTCTCAAGACCTTCACAACCTTATTGTTGCAGAACATACTGATGGCTGGTTACAGAAGGATTTCTAAACTTCTGAATGTTCCAGTGAGCACTGTTGGGGCCATAATCCGGAAGTGGAAAGAACATCGTTTCACCATAAACCGGCCACGACCAGGTGCTCCTCGCAAGGTTTCTGACAGAGGAGTGAAAATATAATTATCAGAAGAGTTGTCCAAGAGCCAAGGACCACTAGTGGAGAGCTTCAGAAAGACCTGGAATCAGCAGGTACAATTGTTTCAAAGAAAACAATAAGTAATGCATCAACCGCCGTGGCCTGTATGCACGCTCACCACGCAAGACTCCATTGCTGAAGTAAAAGCATGTTGAAGCTCGTTTAAAGTTTGCTGCACAACACTTAGACAAGCCTGTGAAATACTGGGAGGATATAGTCTGGTCAGATGAGACCAACATGGAACTCTTTGGATGCCATAATACACACCATGTTTGGAGGTCAAATGGCACTGCACATCACCCCAAAAACACCATACCAACAGTGGAGTTTGGAGGTGGAACATCATGGTGTGGGGCTGGTTTTCAGCATACGGCACTGGCAAACTTCATATAATTGAAGGAAGGATGAATGGAAAAATGTACCGAGACATTCTTGATAAAAATCTGCTGCCATCTAGCAGGATGATGAAGATGAAACGAGGGTGGACATTTCAGCAAGACAATGATCCCAAACACACAGCCAAGGAAACTCTCCATTGGTTTCAGAGAAAGAAAATAAAGCTGCTAGAATGGCCCAGCCAATCACCTGACCTGAATCCAATAGAAACTCTATGGAAAGAACTACAGATCAGAGTTCATAGAAGAGGCCCACGGAACCTTCAAGATCTGAAGACTGTTTGTGTGGAAGAATGGGCCAAAATCACACCTGAGCAATGCATGCCACTAGTTTCTCCATACAGGAGGTGTCTTGAAGCTGTCATCACCAACAAAGGCTTCTGTACCAAGTATTAAATACATTTCAGTAAGCGTGTTCAATACTTTTTCCCTGTGTCATTCCATTTGATTACACATAACTTAATCTCTGAACTTATTTGTTTGGTTGTCTTTGTATGTATGGATTACTTGGGTTGTTACCGACATCTGGTGAACATTTCATGTCAACAGCACCTTTAGAAATATATTTACTGAGAAAAATGGTGACGTGTTCAATACTTATTTTACCCGCTATATATATTTCATTGTCCATCTCATGGAAAGTGCAAATACTAAAGTACAAAAACATGTTGTCAGCATATTTAACATGAATTCCTGGATTTTGTAGTTTTGCTGCCTCCACAGAATGTCTCAAAATGTCCCATAACCTCAAAACAAACTGTTATAATTTCAGATTTTTGAATAGTGTGCAACTAGTTTTTTATATATCATACACATTTTTGTGTAGAAGTGTTAGAAGAAGGTGGTGATCAATATTCCAATGTAGACATTCATAGCTCATCAATGAATAAATAAATCTGGTGATTATAGAACATCTGTCCAGCTGCCTGATATGGAACGCGTCAGTGACCCTGAAGAAGCAGCTTATTGGTCAGCACGTAAAGATCTCCGTCTGATGTGACTGTCTGATCTGATCCATCTGAGTGGTTAGCTATAGTGATATCATCCACTGTAGCTGGATGAGTGTGTGACAGAGTCCGAGGTCAGAGGTTGGAGGACTGGTTGATGCTGTGGAAGGACACTCTGCTCGGTGATGTGGGCAACGAAGTGGCGCGCACTGCCCGGCTCCGGAAGGAGTGACGGTCCTGCCAACGAATCCAGCGCTTCCTGACAGCAGACCTCACCTGAACACAGAAAAACAGACCGGCTGGTTGGTTTAAACACAACTCATCATGAATAACATGGGGCCAAATGTAGAACCCTGTGGAACCCCACAGGTGGAAACATCAATAGAAGAATAAATTACCTCACTGTTGAGAAAACAATAGAAAACAGAAACAAAGAAACCCTGTAGAGACAAACACAGGGAGAGGGTTAGCTGCTAACAGCGCTAATATTGTGTTTCTTAGCATAGATTCTGTTTAGAGATTAGGCCCATCCATCCGGATCAGGGCCAGTTTATCCTGAACCGTGTCTATGGACGAACCTGAAAGGACTCCAGTATGGAGTTGAAGTAGATGAAGACGATCTGAGCGACCTCGTCTTCTCCTCCAGGATTCACAAAGAACAACATGTAGGTGATTCCTAAAAGAGGCAGCAGCACCAGAGTCGCCTTCACCGCCTTCCTACAGCAAGAGAACAGAGCCAGCATTCATCAGAACCAGAACCAGCATTCATCAGAAACAGAACCAGCATTCATCAGAAACAGAACCACACGAAGTGGGAGCAGACAGCAATAGCAAATGATAGGCATTTCATGCTGCTATCTGTGGCCACATTCCATTCTTTGTGATCCGTGTTTGTACCAGTTGTTCCACCTATTAAAGTGGAATATCCTGTGTTTGTACCAGTTGTTCCACCTATTAAAGTGGAATATCCTGTGTTTGTACCAGTTGTTCCACCTATTAAAGTGGAATATCCTGTGTTTGTACCAGTTGTTCCACCTATTAAAGTGGAATATCCTGTGTTTGTACCAGTTGTTCTACCTGTTTTATTGGAACATCCTGTGTTTGTGGAATATCCTGTGTTTGTACCAGTTGTTCTACCTGTTTTATTGGAACATCCTGTGTTTGTACCAGTTGTTCCACCTGTTTAAGTGAAACGTTCTGTGTTTTGGTTCGTACCTGTACTGGATTGTCTCTGAGGTGGTCGATGCCCTCAGTTTGGTCATCAGGATCCGAACAATGTTGAACAGGAAGACAAAGTTAATCTGAGAAGAAGAAGAGATGAACAAAGACTGTAAGCAGGTTTCAGTTAAGTTCGACCAGTAAAAACAGAAACATGTCACTAGAAAGGCGTTGACAGTAGAACCATTTTAGGTTCCGGTTGTGTCACTAGCATGCGCTCCTCTCTGGTTCCCCGTTCTCAAACAGTTTTTAGACGTGTGTAAAATTCCAAATATTTTCACGAGGAGTTGCAGCGCTCATTAATGTCACACTTCTTCTAGGCAGCCAATCAAATCAGGAACAAGGCGGGCTTCACTGCTTTACCAGTAGAACTGGTGGAAACAGTGGTTCTGGTTGATCATGTGAACGCGCTCTGCTGTGGTCACGTTAAGGCACACGGGTCACGTTAAGGCACACGGGTCACGTTAAGGCACACGGGTCACGTTAAGGCACACGGGTCACGGTTCACGTCGCATATGTGTGGCGGCGCTGAATGTGTTCTCACCAGCAGGACGAGGATCATGGGGCCTTGGTAGATGTAGTCCGTATAAACACCGGCCTTCTTTCCAAACCAGCACCTGTCAATCAAACATAACCAACAATCAGCTCTTCACAGGGTTTATGTCTCGTACTGATGACATCATGGACACAGAAAACCCTCCTCTGTGATTGGCTGCCTGTCAGTCTACAGTTGAACCTCTGTTTTAAAGGATCATTTGGCTGCAGGTGAACGTTAACTGTTCTTCTGTGTTTGATGAACAACAGGAAGTTGGTGATTGTAGTTTTTCTGCTGGGTTTACAGCTGAACATCACCGTCAGTGGCGACTTAGAACCTTCTGGAGCCGATTGGTGAAATTAGAGTCAAATCATTTTGTGTCCGATAAAAATCTATAAAGTAATTACAAGAACCTCAGACGCTGGCTCTAAAGACTGCGGCTCCTCTATCTGGTGATTATGACATCACAGCAAGTAAGACACAAATCTACCCAGCATGCATCACGTCCGATGCTGTGAAGACCCAACTCCCTCAAACATCCCATTATTTTGATCATGTGACTCACTTCTCATTGTCGTAGTAAAGCTTCCCGAAAGCCCAGGCCACGATGATGGGAAATGGAATACCTGTAAACAGACAGACAGGTGGACAGGTGAAGTGACAGGTAGACAGGTGGAGGGGTAGACAGAGACAGGGAGACAAAGACAGGTAGACAGGTGAACTGACAGGTAGACAGGTGGACAGAGACAGGAGGAAAGACAGGAGGATAGAGGCATGAGGACAGACAGGTGGACAGACAGGAGGAGAGTAAGGAGGACAGACAGGAGGACAGACAAGTGGACAAACAGACAGGAAGACAGACAGAAGGACAGGAAGGTGGACAGACAAGAAGGACAGACAGGTGGACAGACAGGAGGACAGACAGGTGGACAGATACAGGAGGACAGACAGACAGGTAGACAGACCCCAGCCGATGCAGATGAACATCCACTTGCGGAGCCGGTCGGTGGAGTAGGTGAGGACCACGGCCGTGTGGAGATAACAACCTTCACCAAACATCCAGAAGAAGTTGGTCACGTGGAAATAATTATAACCTGCTGTCACCAACCTGCACCACACC
>NC_072459.1:108397-113397 GCF_027596085.1 Anoplopoma fimbria
GAAGAGGAGGAGCAGGAGGACGAGGAAGAGGAGGAGTGGAGGAGGAGGAGGAAGAGGAGGAGAAGGAAGAGGAGGAAGAGGAAGAGCAGGAGGCCAGGGAAGAGGAGGAGGAGCAGGAGGATGAGGAAGAGGATGAGGAGGATCAAAGAAAAATAATCAGGACTAAAGTCAATAACCAATAACTGATTGATTGATTGATTGATTGAGTCACCAGAATGAGAATAAAAACACACCTATCTGATCACAGGTGTATTATTGATGTATCTGATTATTAATATCAGAACATTAATCTAGAAACATCATGAGAACATTATGAGAACATCATGAGAACATCATGAAGTCATAAGGAACGTCAGATATCAGAACTAAATCACCTCCATTAAATCAGATATTCATTTATGAAAAATGATCAAAAGGTCACAAAACACAAAGATGCTCGAAGTTCATTTGATCAGGAAACAAATATTTTCATAATCATTTGATGAGCTTTTATTTATTAGTTGAAAATGAACAGAAAGTTAGAGAAAAAAAGACTTAAACAGGCCCTATTATGATATTTTAATCTCCAGCTAAAACAAGTCTACGTTAATGCTCATAAAGCAGCTCCTCTTCTCACCCTCTCTCTGAAACGCTCGTTGTAGCTCCTCCCTCCAGAAAGAGAAGTCTGCTCTGATTGGTCAGCTAGCCCGCTCTGCTGTGATTGGTCAACGTTTCACATTTCAAAAAACTCTTCCTCCGGAGCTTCTCTAACAATGTGACCTCATAAAGTTACATTGTGACCTCAAAGTTACATTGTGACCTCATAAAGTTACGTTGTGACCTCGTAAAGTTACATTGTGACCTCATAAAGTTACATTATGACCTCATAAAGTTACATTGTGACATTATGACCTCATAAAGTTACATTGTGACCTCATAAAGTTACATTGTGACCTCATAAAGTTACATTATGACCTCATACAGTTAAATTGTGACCTCATACAGTTACATTATGACCTCATAAAGGAGGTGAAGGAGAGAATTGAATGGCGCTGTCTCAGGAGCTCAGGAGCTTCTGAGGGGGGGTAGCTCCTTTTAGGCGTGGACTTCAGGTTTTACTCTCTACGGACCTTTTACATGTAAAAAAACATATATAACACACTAAAGGAGAGGGAAAAAGTGGAAAAGCCTAATAGGGCCACTTTAAGTAAAATAAGTAACGCTCACAATCAGTTTGAGATAAAAGAAGCAAAACCGTGAGTCACTTCATCCAATCAGAGGCCAGATCAGGTTCACCTGGTTCACCTCAAATAGACTGAACAAATATTCATATTGATTAATCTGGGAGACAATGTGGACATGAGCCGACCAATCAGAGGCCAGAGATCTGGTTACATAAGAGGAGAGAGTGTTTTTCACTGTGTGAAGAGATGATGAAGATGAAGGAGGATGAGACATGAGCTCCAGCTGGTCGACACACACACACACACACACACACACACACACACACACACACACACACACACACACACACACACACACACACACACACACACACACACACACACACACACACACACACACACACACACAGAGATGACTCATGTTATTAAGTCAGATCAACAACTAAACCTCTAATTAAACAGGATATTTATTGCCACCCACACATGAACACACACACACACACACACACACACACACACACACACACACACACACACACACACACACACACACACACACACACTCTGGTAATTCACGTGATCTTTCCAGCTGGAGAGGAATAAAAGTGTCTCTTCTCCTCAGAGTGTACTGAGATTGTTGTCCTTCAATGAGACATTCAAGTGATTGTTGTTCTTCAATGAGACGTTCAAGTGATTGTTGTTCTTCAATGAGACGTTCAAGTGATTGTTGTCCTTCAATGAGACGTTCAAGTCAATGTTGTCCTGATGTCATAAACCGGCCAAGTGTCAAATTTACTGCCGTTAAATTTGACACTTTTTGTTGATCATTGGAGGGCATTTCACAAGACGGGGAGAGAGACAGGTTGACAGACAGGTAGACAGACAGGTAGACAGACAGGTGGACAGACAGGTAGACAGACAGGTAGACAGACAGGTGGACAGACAGGTAGACAGACAGGTAGACAGACAGGTGGACAGACAGGTAGACAGACAGGTAGACAGACAGGTAGACAGACAGGTGGACAGACAGGTAGACAGACAGGTAGACAGACAGGTAGACAGACAGGTACCTACTGGTGGTATTGTAGTGGATGCCGTTGAACTTTTCAGGACAGGCTCTAGAGATCAGCTGACCTGCTGCACTACGAGGCCAACAGGTTCCTATACCGTCCACAGAGAGATCACAATACAGACCTGTGGGGGACAGACGGACGGAGAGTGAGACACGGACACCGACAGAGAGACAGACGGTCAGAGAGATAGAAAGACAGAGAGACAGTCAGACAGACAGAGAGACAGACAGTCAGAGTGACAGAAAGACAGAGGGACAGAGAATGAGACAGAGTGACAGAAAGACAGACGGAGAGACAGACGAAAAAAAAAGTCCTCAGCTGCTTCACAGTAACATGTCACATTAAAACCACGTCCAAAGAGGGCCGTGACAGCACACATATGAACCATTAGAGGGCAGCAGAAGCAGAACCCTCGCTCTGCTAGTTTACTGACTGAAGTCTGGGTCTGGATGTAAGCGGTCCAGAGTCGATGTACTAACCTGAGGTGTTACTGATGGTGAAGGTCTGGTTCAGTAACGCCAGCGTCCTCGCTAAGAGACAGAAAGAAGAATTTGCTGACACCACTGTGTCTCATTGAAAATAGAAGGTGTTGACCCGGAGGACAAGAAGCTACCTGAGAGGTTGGTTGACAGCAGGATCAGCGCTTCACAAGTTAACTCAGCCGGAGAAACTCGTCCGCTCAGCAAAACACACGTTAGCATCACCTGAAACACAAGATTATTATGGTCTGTGACATCATAACCATGAGGAGGCCTTTCAGCTTCCACCTACAAGCTAACCATCTAACCATCTAACCATCTAACCAGCTAGACAGCTAACCAGCTAACAATCTAACCAGCTAACCACCAGCTAACCATCTAACCACCATCTAACCAGCTACATCTAACCAGCTAACCAGCTAACCATCTAACCAGCTAACATCTAACCAGCTAACCATCTAACCATCTAACCAGCTAACCAGCTAACCATCTAACCATCTAACCAGATAACATCAGATAACCAGATAACCAGATAACCAGATAACCATCTAACCAGCTAGACAGCAGTCCATCCTGGAGTGGGTTCAGTTCACATTCAGGCTCAGACAAATAATTATATATATAATATATATATATATATATATATTATATATCAGATAATATATATATATATATATATATATATATATATATATATATATATATATATATAATTATGTATATAATAATATCACAAATGAAATGTGGGATTGCATATACAGTGGGGCAAAAAAGTATTTAGTCAGCCACCAATTGTGCAAGTTCTCCCACTTAAAAAGATGAGAGAGGCCTGTAATTTTCATCATAGGTACACTTCAACTATGAGAGACAGAATGGGGGGAAAGAATCCAGGAAATCACATTGTAGGATTTTTAATGAATTAATTGGTAAATTCCTCGGTAAAATAAGTATTTGGTCACCTACAAACAAGCAAGATTTCTGGCTCTCACAGACCTGTAACTTCTTCTTTAAGAGGCTCCTCTGTCCTCCACTCGTTACCTGTATTAATGGCACCTGTTTGAACTTGTTATCAGTATAAAAGACACCTGTCCACAACCTCAAACAGTCACACTCCAAACTCCACTATGGCCAAGACCAAAGAGCTGTCAAAGGACACCAGAAACAGAACTGTAGACCTGCACCAGGCTGGGAAGACTGCATCTGCAATAGGTCAGCAGCTTGGTGTGAAGAAATCAACTGTGGGAGCAATTATTAGAAAATGGAAGACATACAAGACCACTGATAATCTCCCTCGATCTGGGGCTCCACGCAAGATCTCACCCCGTGGGGCCAAAATGATCACAAGAACGGTGAACAAAACTCCCAGAAGCACACGGGGGACCTAGTGAATGACCTGCAGAGAGCTGGGACCAAAGTAACAAAGGCTACCATCAGTAACACACTACGCCGCCAGGGACTCAAACCCTGCAGTGCCAGACGTGTCCCCCTGCTTAAGCCAGTACATGTCCAGGCCCGTCTGAAGGTTGCTAGAGAGCATGTGGATGATCCAGAAGAGGATTGGGAGAATGTCATATGGTCAGATGAAACCAAAATAGAACTTTTTGGTAAAAACTCAACTCGTCGTGTTTGGAGGAGAAAGAATGCCGAGTTGCATCCAAAGAACACCATACCTACTGTGAAGCATGGGGGTGGAAACATCATGCTTTGGGGCTGTTTTTCTGCAAGGGGACCAGGACGACTGATCCGTGGAAAGGAAAGAATGAATGGGGCCATGTATCGTGAGATTTTGAGTGAAAACCTCCTTCCATCAGCAAGGGCATTGAAGATGAAACGTGGCTGGGTCTTTCAGCATGACAATGATCCCAAACACACCGCCCGGGCAACGAAGGAGTGGCTTCGTAAGAAGCATCTCAAGGTCCTGGAGTGACCTAGCCAGTCTCCAGATCTCAACCCCATAGAAAACCTGTGGAGGGAGTTGGAAGTCCGTGTTGCCCAGCGACAGCCCCAAAACATCACTGCTCTAGAGGAGGTCTGCATGGAGGAATGGGCCAAAACACCAGCAACAGTGTGTGAAAAGCTTGTGAAGACTTACAGAAAACGTTTGACCTCTGTCATTGCCAACAAAGGGTATATAACAAAGTATTGAGATGAACTTTTGTTATTGACCAAATACTTATTTTCCACCATAATTTGCAAATATATTCTTTAAAAATCAGACAATGTGATTTTCAGGAATTTCTTTTCTCATTCTGTCTCTCATAGTTTAGGTATACCTATGATGAACA
>NC_072459.1:118397-130897 GCF_027596085.1 Anoplopoma fimbria
TTTATAACGGCTTCAGACGGTCACTGCCATCATGCCATGGAGTACTCTCCACTGGAGGTCCCCGTGTCTCTTACTCAGTGGAGGTTTGTACAAAGACCTCCACTGAGGTCCGGAACCTTGATTTAGTCCAAAGTAGTTCCTCCATGGAGTGTCAGTCCGTTTGTCCAGTGTTTTTGTGTGTAGTGTTTTTACCATTAGTTTATAGAAGGTCTTTCCCGAGGCTCCCTCCAGGGAGACCGGGTGAGCTGGCTGCAGCAGAGGCCCACAACAGTTTTTAAAATCCAATGCCAGGAAGGTGGCGGGAAAAGAGTCCTCTATGTTCGGGGACCCGGATCCATTGCTGAAGGATTTTAAAAGCCTGTGAGTTCCTGTCTCCAGTGGTGAAGGACAATGAACCTGGTGGACCTGATCCCCAAACGAGTTGCCAGCCCAGTGGGGTCCTTCAGCTGGGGTCCGGCCAGCTCCACCACCTGGCCCAGCGTGGAGACCCCTGCAGCCTGCAGCAGCCAGTGCAGCGAGGCCCCCTGCTGCCTCCGCTCCTGTTTTAGCAGGTTCCAGACTGTAAAAACACTTTTATAAAAACCAGGAAGAGATGATGCCATTACCTTATTATTATTCATTAAAAACAAGCTGAAATCTAGAGCCAGGCTGTTAAAATGTTGCAGGATGCCTGCAAACCTCTGGAGGAACTGGAGGCGGAAGGCAGCGCCCCTGCTGGCCAGATGGATCAGGCCCTGCCCCCCCTCCTCCCTGGGAAGGAAAAGGACACTCTATTAGACTGCCTTAAACCAGTATTGGGCTGCATTAAACCAGTACTAAACTACCTTAAACCAGTATAAGACTGCCTTAAACCAGTATTGGACTGTCTTAAACCAGTATAAGACTGTCTTAAACCAGCATTAGACTGCCTTAAACCAGCTTTAGACTGCCTTAAACCAGTATAAGACTGTCTTAAACCAGCATTAGACTGCCTTAAACCAGCTTTAGACTGCCTTAAACCAGTATAAGACTGCCTTAAACCAGTATTGGGCTGCATTAAACCAGTACTAAACTACCTTAAACCAGTATAAGACTGTCTTAAGCCAGTATTAGACTGTCTTAAACCAGTATTAGAGTGCCTTAAACCAGTATTAAACCATCTTAGACCAGTATTAAACCGTCTTAAACCAGTATTAAACTGCATTGAACCAGTATTAGACTGCCTTAAACCAGTATTAAACTGCATTGAACCAGTATTAGACTGCCTTAAACCAGTATTAGACTGCCTTAAACCAGTACAAGACTTCCTTAAACCAGTATTAGACTGCCTTAAACCAGTACAAGACTTCCTTAAACCAGTATTGGACTTAATCCATTCCAGACCGGTTGCCATGGTAGGTAGCATGATCCACTGCGATGGAGTGAAAGGGGTGTTGATTCATTATTCTTAATCCTTATTAAATTAAAGTCTGAATTAATATCGTTTATTTTAATTAATCTTTAAAATGAACTAATGATTTGAAAAGGTCTGATAAGAAGTAATAAACATGTGACCTTGTGTGTGTGTGTGTGTGTGTGTGTGTGTGTGTGTGTGTGTGTGTGTGTGTGTGTGTGTGTGTGTGTGTGTGTGTGTGTGTGTGTGTGTGTGTGTGTGTGTGTGAGAGAGTGATGACATAGTACCTGACCTCTCAGGTTTCAGTCAGAGAGGCGAAGCAAAGCGAGGCCAGAAGACACCAGACAGACAGTTAGAGTGAGAGACAGACAGGGTGAAGGACAGAGAGGCAGAGACAGTTAGACACGCAGACAGACACACAGACAGACACTCTACAGAGACTGATTACTGGAATTATTTGGTAAATAAACAACAGAAGCAGGTAAGTCTGAACCATCATCTGTTTACCTCAACTGTGTGTGTGTGTGTGTGTGTGTGTGTGTGTGTGTGTGTGTGTGTGTGTGTGTGTGTGTGTGTGTGTGTGTGTGTGTGTGTGTGTGTGTGTGTCCTAGATGTATGATGACATTAACACATGTTATGAACCTTTTGTCTAAACTGTTAGAGAAAGACTTCTGTGTTCAATATGATGTGAACAGCTTTAATCCAGAGATTTCTGTTTTACGTCTGAACGCACCGTGTGTGTGTGTGTGTGTGTGTGTGTGTGTGTGTGTGTGTGTGTGTGTGTGTGTGTGTGTGTGTGAGAGAGTTGTACACCTGCTGTGCTGCTGTTAAACTGATACTCTCTCAAACCAAATCAACCCTGCGTCATCATCATCTCAGCTGATCAAGCTTTTACAGTCTCAGCAGGTGAGAATAAGATAAAATAAGATAATCCTTTATTAGTCCCGCAGTGGGGAAATTTACAGGATTACAGCAGCAAAGAGGATAGTGCAAACAAGAGACATAGTAAATAAAAATAAAAAATAAAAAAACACAAGATCAAAATAAGTATTATAAATAAGCAAATTAAATAAACAAGTATCGGTCTCCAAAGTGGGGTGAAGGTTGGTCCATAAATCAGGGCGCACTAAAGGAAAAGGCCACTAACCCTAACCCATTCTGAGGGGATCTTCAGCCAAACAGCTGAGCAGGTTTAGTGGAGACCAAGGTTCTAGCATTATTGCCATGTGAGCTGGTAGCTTAACAAAAAGTAAACCAGGACCAAAGTCTATGACGCCTCTCTGAAAGACAAGGTGACTACGTGATGGAACAGAGATCAGTGTTCAGAGTATCAGAGGTAACAGCAGTGAATCTGAGGGTGTGGTGGTAGTATAGACGTTTAAGAATGGAGGCAGCAGCACGTCCATTAATTACATCGCCCTGGTTCTAAGTAAGGACACTGGCTCAACCCTCCTCTCCAGAATAATCAAAGAAAGCTGGTTCTGATATAAGAAACTTATTTTAGTGTGGACTTCAAAGTTAATTTCTCTTGAAGCCAGATGCCAAGATATTTATACTACATAACTCTCTCAATATTGTGATCAATATGTTGCAGGTTTTCAACAGTTAGTAACCCTAACCCTAAACCATTGTGTCATCAGCATACAGATGGACGAGACAGCCACTCAATAATGAGACGAGATCATTAACATCAATGTAATATAAAAGTTACAGACATTTCATTCAGGGTATATAAAAACACAATGGTTTTTTTTGTTTTTCATCATTATCTCTAGCAGAACGTATGTTATTGTTTAATATTTGTAAATTGAGTAAAAGCAGAAGTCTTGATAGAAATGGCTTGAGTTGGTTTTTACAAGAGATGACAGGATTTCCCGTAAACAGGATAGTTTGGAAATTCGGCGATAGTTATTGAAGGCACTTCAATCTACGTCTTTGTGCAATGGACCCACAAGAGCTGTTTTCCAGCCTCCAGAAAATATTCCTGTTAAATTAATACAATTCTATATGTGTGTTATTTTCTCTGTAATTAATGGAGCGGCTATCTTGAGAAACACTGGTCCAGTTTATCCAGTTTACCCTCTCCAGTGGATTTCCTGGAATCAAAGGAATGCAGTCCTACATAAACAACACTAGGGTCAACACCAACCATAACCCAAGCAAGGCTTGAAGGTAAACTGAGAACTGTGGCACATGAAGTTATCCAACATCAGAGAGGGGAGAACCTCTCTTAGATTCTTAACTCCAAAATAATGCTTTTTAAAGGCTAAACATTGAATATTAATAATTCATCAAAGTTATCTTAACCGGCTTCACAGATAGTCTGAGTTTCTATTGCCATTTACAGCCATCCAAAATTGTGCTGGTTTAGATTACGATCTAGTATTTAAATAAAGGTTTGGTCTTCCTCACAGACAACGTGTTTTAATTCCTAAGTAGTTTAAAAGGAAGCACAGGTTCTCTTCCTTAAAAAGGATAGCTGTTGATCTGTCTCTTATTCTGTATCTTATGAAACCCATGCTGGTTGAGTGTAATAAACATGCACCCTGACCCCCCAAAGGCTGTACCGCCGGTGTATGGAGCAGGTGGCACTATGACGATAATGTCGTTCCCATTATTATTATTATACAGGATCAAATGTGTGTCTTCATCTCAGGTTTCATTCTACTGTGTCCCCTGTTGATGGAAACGTTTCCTTAAAACGGGGATAGACTTCAGGAAATGAACCGTTATACAAAGTGAAGAACATGAATGAAGAACCTTCTCATTGCCTTAATCATTTGTACCACTATGACTCCAACGGACACAATTAAACATGTCTAATATTGACATACACAAAAAAATGAAAAGAAAAAACCTCTGGTAGCTGCACATCAAAAGTATATTCATTCATTCAGAATCATAAACTAACATTACAGAGATATGAGGAAAGACACACACACACACACACACACACACACACACACACACACACACACACACACACACACACACACACACACACACACAGAAACAGACAGACACACACCATGCTGGCAGGCTACGCTAACGTTAGCTTACTGTCATCACATGACCTATAGACTAACAATACCGTTACTTCCTCAAATGCCACCTGCTCCTCTAGTGACCTTTGACACTTCTTACCAGAGTAGTTCTCCATGGTAACGTCACCTCTCTCTCACACACACACACACACACACACACACACACACACACACACACACACACACACACACACACACACACACACACACACACACACACACACACACACACACACACCTAAAATGTACCGGAGTACTGCCAGTCTAGAGTATGAGTCGATCTGATTATTATTACATTTGTGTATTCCAATAACTTCATGTTTTCGTTATGGCCTTTAGAATGTTTCTAGAGGAACATAACTTGAAAGAGAACGCTGCTGGAACACTTTCAGACTAACAATGGATAACCTCTCTTTTTTAGAGAAAAACTACTAACAGAAATAAACCAACTAAAAAAGCAGAAATGTAATAACTTAATGTCTTTTAAATGGATGCTAAAGACGTCAGGGTCTCCAAGGCCAAGATAATAAACAAAAAACCCTCACTAACTGGAAATAAGGAGTTTAACTGGTCTAACGAAACAAACAGAAAAATAATACTAAGCTCCCTAACAGTCCACGAAACAGGAGAAAAGAGGAAAAGCTAAGTTAATAAGAAAGAACCCTTCAAGGCTTCCTCAGAGTTATCCTGGTTAATCAAAGCCTCTCTACTCTAATGCTACAAACACTGACCTCTTTACAGCCAGGAGGAGAAACACTGGGCCCACTTACCAGTAAGCACCATGTTGGTTTGATCCATCGCCCACCATAAGCAGTCTGCCTCACACTTTATTCTACGACCTTGATTACCATAATCAGCAACCTGCCAGCCAAGACAAAGGAGGACTGTCATAAGATAACGACACGAAGAGGCTCTGGTTCTGGGGGTTCATGTGCAGCTCCACAGGCTCACTGATGAAGTCCAGGTGTGGGTGCTCCAGGTCCTGAAGGGGGCATGGCAGACCTGAAAACAGAGGAAACTCAGTGGGCGTGACAGTGTTGCTTCCATGTGTTCTTATGGCGTGAATGACAATATTTAATCTACAACCCCAGTGAAAACATGAATAGGCTGAGGCAGTAAGTTTCATCTCTTATAAGTGGGGCTGCACAATGTTGAAATGTCACAAAGATTAGGCCACGCTAAGATAAGGCCTATTAGTGTTATACTATTCACACAACTTAACAAGTTAATGACAAAAGACAGACCTTATCATTTCTAAAAGTCACAAAATGTTTTTACTTAACAGAAAGTCTTAAGCCTTTCATAAAGGATTGTTTAATGAGCTATAAAAACCAACAGTTTGGTCTCCTGTATGCAACACCGCCTGTATTAACTGGGCAGTCTAGCAGCAATCTAACAGCACCATTACTTACTATCATAAACCCACTTTAACACAACATCAGAATACATTCTCTAATCATAAATTCAGTCCTGTGTTGAGCCGTGTGTTGAGCCATCTTCTGTTCTATTAGAACACATTAATGTAACAGAATACACAAATGGAATTATAACCAGATCTAGACTCTGGATGGTGCAGAGATATTCAATTATATTCATTTACACATTTAACTGCTGAGCTGTGCTGGTTTTAGCCTGGAAATGTTCTTAACTTCTTTGTATCCGTCTAATATTATAGATTTTTTCTGGTTTTGTGAACTCTGCCGCTCTGCTGACTGTAGACCTATCCATGTTTGTAACTGGTCATATCTACAAACACAGACCCTTTATGGGAACCAGTTTTATGCAGGATGAGAAATCCTGGATTGACTTACCAAGTTAAAAAAAGCACATCTATTTAAGTGGATGTGTATACATTGTAGAATACTACATTGAGTACACACAAACTGTTGTGTCATTCATACACCGATTGGACCCGGCTGGCTTCTCATGAATGGGAGCTCGCTGCAGTGGTCAGCTGGTAGAGAGCTGTTTGGTAGAGATGGATAGGATCCTGGTTGTTGATCCTGATCTAGCAGTTGAGAGCCTGTATATGGCAGTGGTATGTGTGGAAAAAAAGAAAAGTCAAATGGGTTTAAAACAGTAGTGGAATTTAAATGAGCAAGCCAAACAGCAAACACTATAAAAAAAACTGTTTTAAAGCCTCACACCTGAGCTACAGGTGAGACACACCTGAATAACTTCTGTTGTGTTCTGTCTGTTGAAGTGCTTGTAAGCAGCTGTGCGGTGATGAGCAGAGGACTAGTTAGGGTTACTGGGGCTCTGTGAGCTCGTCTTCAGTTTCAGACTGCAGCAGCAGCCGTGTTGTGATTGTGGAGGTTAGTATGAAGGTGCTGCATTCTAAATGTGCCTCAGTCTTTTAAAAGATTAAAAAGTGACTTGTTAGCTTGACAATGAAAGGAGGTAATGACATCCCACAGTTCCTTGTGGCAGATCTAAGGCAGACCCACAATTGGTAAGGATCTCAATCAGACCTTCGTTCGCAATAATCGAGTTTACAAAAATCCGTCACCCCTGCAGCACTCTATCATATCCATGTCGCATCATAATGAATTAGCACTAGCTTACGCGCAGTCAGATTTTCTGAGCAAACCAGTTTTCTTTCCTGAGTCCTTCTGAATTCTCCCTCTCACATTTATTTGATCTCATGACGTCTTCCACCGAGCTCAAGGAAAAGCTTTTTCCAAGAAACATAGGATTTCTTTTTTGACTATAGGACCACAGCCTCTGACTCGAGTTGACATGTTGGAAGACTCTCTGTATTTTTAGGCCAACTGACTGTGTTCAACAAGCTGATCAGGGATCAGATATTAACAACTGCTGCCACCAACAACTGCTGCGGTCTGATTTAGCTCAGTATGGCTGTGATCAGGATAACCGCTAACCGAGCAGGGTCACACTGAAAGGTTAACAGCCTGCGAGAATAAATACTGTTTAGCTAGTCGGATTAGCAGCGCTAGCTTGAGTTTAGGATTATATGTACGGGTCCTGACATAAGATAAGATAAGATAAGATAATCCTTTATTAGTCCCGCAGCGGGGAAATTTGCATATCAAAGCTTTAATATCGATGGATGATCCGACATATCTGGATGCTAAATATAAATCTGCTGCATCCTTATGAACAGAGGCCTGACAGAGGAGCTAATTATTAAGCCAACAAGCTAAGACCTATTAGCTAATGTTGAACTTTGAACCCTGAAATTTCTCTTAGTGAAAGAAAAGAAATGCTACTTCGCTTTGTTCCAGTATTTCATTGAAATGATTCCATTATACGAGTTATAATCTACTTTATATTTTGACCCCAGACCGACAGACTCTCTATAAGAGGCTGTATTGCTCTCAGTTTTAAAGCTAGAAGCTACTGATATAATATATAACTAGAAAGCCTACAGAGTCGACTGGTGCATGGTGTTGGTACGTCGTAGAGGCTTGTCTGGAAGGCGGACAGATAACGATCCAAAAATTGGCTACATTCGTCCCCACAAGACTGATGTACAAACATTCTCATTTGATGCTAATCCCATGCATCTTTTTGCATGCAGTATAAGTTATTAGTTATTTTTGCCTATTCTAAAAATGTGGATTCGAATATTTCTCAATACTAGTGTGCCTAAACAATCTTGGAATTGCATTAATTGGGTATGGCCCAAACCCAAATGTCCACACTCACAGACAGGAAACACATTGAGGCGCGTTTTGTTCTGTCCCACTGTCACTTAATGGACAATTTCCTAAAGTCCAAATTGCTGCAGACTTTGCCCAAGGGAATTACCCACAAATCATAACTATGTGACAATACACACAGGGTTACCAGTGGAAGTGTGGAAGCTGGTGACGTAAAATAGGTAAACGGAGGCACATGTGTGTGTGAGACTTTTATTACACAGCTGGTTTATTAATTAAATTGAGGAAAATTTGTGAATTGTGAATAACATAACATGTGTTTGCGTTGTCATGGTTACGTGATAGATTTCGTATTTACACCATCTGAAAGCCTTGCAGCATCTCCCACTCTCATTTAACAGCTGACGTCCGTTAGGTCGCTGGGGTTCAGGGTTTATGGCCTAATGGGGGACAAAGCAAAGACTCTTGTCAATCCAATTAGCTCAACCTGTGGTGACCTCTGGGATAATCACTGCTTCATGAAACGACCATAAACTTCAGGAGATGTATGGCTCTCCTAGTATAATGACAATAAGGGCTTCTGATCAGTTTCCAGAACAGAAGTGCTCGCCATCCAATTGCAGAAAAAATGTCAGTTCTTGCAGACATCTCCACATGTCAAAAGTTTTAGATACCAAATCACAGCGTGACTCTTTTTATGGTCCTCCTCAAGGTCTAGTAATCTTAATGCAATATTTAGAGGACTTTTTGATGAATTTTTGAGTTGCAAGAAATTGTGATGTTCAGCACCAAATATATGTAACAAATGGTATATGAGATATATATAGAGAGAAAGTATGGCCATGATATACTCCCATCATAAGTGGTATTGAGGCTGTTCGCCCTCTCCACCAAGGACCTGTAGATCATAGGGGGGGTCCCCTATCAGCTCTGCAGCCTAGCTGACTTCAGGAGTAGCTCGTTGTTGTGACACCAGCGTATCACTTCCTCTACTTCCTTCAGGTTAACCCTAACCCCAACCACGACCGTGTGTCAACAGGAAGTGATGCAGAAATGGCAGCTCTGGGGTTCTTTGGTGATAAAGATGGGAGTGTCTGCCCCTCACCATGAGGTGGTTCAAAGTTCATCTGACTGCTGTTCTTAATAGTAAATACATTTATGTCAGTAGACGTTTTGAATATAAATTCAGTTTGACCCGTAATGTTGTTGTTCTTTAAACAGGATATTTGTTAATGGACCTGAATGAAGCTGCTGTAGAGATTCAGAGGATCTCTGATCTCTCTCTCTCCCAACACAAATACACACACACACACACATACACAGAAATGTAATTGCAGCACATTTGGAGGTTTTGGCACCTGAATCGCAATGTGATCCTCTAAAGACACACACTCAGCAAACACACAAAAACATGCATAAACACACACACTTCCTTGTACCTCTATCTTTGTGAGGACACTCGTTGACCCTTAGCCACATAGCTGCCTAACATTGTCACACTAACATCTGGGGCTGGACCTAAATATTTGACTCCTTGGTTATTCGTTGGGTGGGTTGGTATTCTGCTATTCATTGTTATTTTTTTAACCCCTTGGGATTACAAACCTGCATTAAACACACAAAACCTTCTAGAACATGCTTCTTATTCAATAGAACAACCATTATGTAGAATTACAGATTTCTTAAAAAAAAACAAGTGTTGCTGCAGAATCTTTAGGATGTTTGGTGAAGTACGATTGAAGACAATGTATTAAAAAAGCTTAAAACCTACAACTTCAAACTACAGACCATCCATCCATCCATCCATCCCTCCCCCCATCCATCCATCCATCCATCCATCCATCCATCCATCCATCCATCCATCCATCCATCCATCCATCCATCCATCCATCCCCCCATTCATCCATCCATCCATCCATCCATCCCCCATTCATCCATTAATTTGGCCAGTAGGATTCACCGACCATCACTTAGTCACGTTAGATGTTCACACCTCACCAACCACTAAATGCAGCTCTTACTGGCACTTCAACGTTAAGATGCTTCAGGACAGTGATTTCTGTCAGAAGTTTGAGGCATTCTGGGGGATCTGGAGAGAAAAGAAGAGCGACTTTGAGTCCCTGAGTCAGTGGTGGGATGTGGGCAAGGCTCATATACGAGTCTTTGTTCAACAGTATACAAGTCACTCCACAGTCAAAGTCAAAAGGGTCATTGAGGATCTAGGAAATTAAATCAGGGATTTGGAGCATAGTCTATTCACTCACACCAGCACAGACACTCACAGGCTTCAACAGAAGAAACAACAGCTAGGTTCATTTCTACGAGAACGAGCTAAAGGAGCTTTGGTCAGGTCAAGGTTCACCAGCGTCAGGGACATGGATGCTCCTACCTCCTACCTCCTACCTCCTACTTATTCAGTGTGGAGAAGTCCATCTCTTGGACAAAACCAATGGTGTCTCTCTGCCTCCCTGATGGTACGATGACGACTGACCCGACTGAAATGAGACAACATGCGGTAAGCTTCTACAGCGCCCTCTTCAGGAAGGAGGACAACCGCAGAGAGAGTGTGGACGAGCAGCTTCAGGACCTTCCTCAGCTGGGCTCTGAGGACAGAGCTGCCCTCCAACATCTCCCTGGAGGAGCTGACTGCTGCTGTGGGTCAGATGGCTGCTGGTAGAGCTCCTGGACTGGACAGACTGCCTGCGGACTTCTATAGGCACTTCTGGTGTTTGGGAGCCGACCTGTGGGAGGTGCGGCAGGAGTGTTCTCAAACAGGCCTGTTACCGACATCCTGTTGACATGCAGTATTATCACTGTTACCCAAAAAGGAGATTTGTCCTCACTGAAGAACTGGAGACTGGTGGCGTTGTTATGCACAGACTATAAATTTATCTCAAATGTGCTCGCCAGCCGGCTTAAAAACTTTCTGAAGTTGATAATCCACAGAGACCAGTCTTACTGCGTACTGGACAGATCCATCATGGATAACATTTTTCTAATGAGAGACTTGTTGGATCTCTGTAAACTGTACAATATTGATGTTGGTGTTGTATCATTAGATCAGGAGAAGGCTTTTGATAGGGTTGATGTCACTGCTGGGTTTGATGTACAAGGAAGCTACTTGTCTGGTGAAGGTGGGGGGCGGGCTGAGCTGTCCAGTTCAGGTCCAGAGAGGCATCAGACAGGGATGTCCTATCTCTGGACAGCTATATTCCATTGCCATTGAGCCTCTTCTGAACAGGTTAAGATCCCGTCTATCAGGACTCATGTTACCTGGATTGCCTCAGCGACCCTCGTTGGTGGTCTCAGCTTATGCTGATGACATTTATGTGTTCGTCAAAGACCAGAGGGATATCAAGTTCCTGGGTAACAGTTTAGATTTCTTTGAGAGGGCATCTTCAGCAAAGGTAAACTGGGAGAAAAGTGAACCGTGTGGGCAGACAAAGAAACACCAAAGCTACCAGGAAACGTCAGATGGGGAAGGCAGGGCTTGAAGGTTTTGTTTTTTTGGGGGGGAACCGAGGAGTTTCAAAGACAGAACTGGGAGGCTGCTATGGAGAGAGTGTGTACCAGACTGTCTAAATGGAAATGGCTGTTAAATCAGCTCTCTTACAGGGGGAGGGTCAAATCCTTGGTTGCCTCGACCCTTTGGCACAGACTGGTAGTCCTACCTCCACCACGGGGCCTGATTGAAGAAATCCAGAGGTCAGTCGTGGACTTCTTCTGGTCAGGGCTTCACTGGCTGAGATCTGCGGTGCTGTACCTACCGGTCCAGGAGGGAGGACAGGGCCTGGTGGACATCGCATCACATATCACAGCCTTCAGACTGCAGATGGCTCAGAGACTACTCTACCGCTTCGGCCTGCCATGGACTGATACCGCCTGTGTGCTGCTGAGGAGGGCTGGACGCCTAGGTTACGACAAACACCTGTTCCTACTTCAGCCCCAGTCAGTGGATCTAACTGGTTTGACACCTTTCTACCAGTCCGTCCTACAGGCATGGCAGGTGTTTACTTTTCATCGGAGAGCTGTGACGACACCAGGGATGTGGCTCTTTGAGGAGCCGCTGTTTGGAAGCAGCTACATCACATCCCAGGTCCTGTCGTCCATCAGCGTGAGATCCAGACTGAGAGAGGCCGGCTGTGTGAAGCTGGGTTATCTAATGAAGACCTCCATCCCTCATCTAGCGGAGCTGATCAACATCCGGTCCAGCAGGCTGCTGCTCAGGCTGGTGGAGGAGGTCTGTGCTTCCCTGCCAGAAGTCCTCAGAGCGTTTGTTAGACGCCGTACACTATCTGACCAATGGGATGATGAATGTCAGTATGTCTTTCCTTCCCTGGCTGTCTGTCCTGCTGTGGGACAGTGGAAAGACGAGGAGGACATCCTGCTGTCTCTAAAGACACCACAGTTGGGGGACTTTGAGACTCTGGGGAGGAAAGCAGCATATCATGTCAGTGTAAA